>NW_011967242.1:424351-427883 GCF_000949405.1 Vollenhovia emeryi | reverse complement strand
TTAAGACGCAAGTCAGTATCGGAAGTGAACGCACAAAGAATTGTCGTATGTCGCCTCGCGACGCAATGGCCACGACATACGTCTAGGGACAATTGTTTGCGCGTTGACTTTCGACATCGACTTAAGTCTTACGACGGAATCATAAACGGCTACAAACCGAATTACACATATACGTGCGTGAAAGTAAGACACTTAGATTTGCAGTGGTGACATTTAAATTTTTCTCGCGAGCACGGAGCTTCGGCGATTTCTTCTTGACCTGTCTTGGCAAACGCACACGCCTGGAAAGCACAACGTCATAGTAGATCGCGCGCACCTGTTGTTCACGTTTTTCGCGCGCGTACGCGTCTCAATGTCGATCGCGAGGTAGACTCGGCTCTGCGTGCAAAATTATGCGCACATGCCCGCGCGCGCGAGCATATTACTCATTTGGCCGTTAAGATCCTCTTAGCATTCGCGAGCCGTGCGAGCCGCACGCATAGGGAGAGAAAGACGCGAGATCCATCGCGAACCGAACGAGCAACGATGACCTAAATGCAAGGAACGGCCGTCGGCGCGCCCGCGCGTTCTTCGCGAACGCTTCGAATGCTTTTCGGCGAATCTGTAAATTAATCGACTGGGAATTGCACTTGCGGCTGAGCGCATCCCTCAAACGTCTCTTACGACGTCATTATCGCGGCCAAATGGTAGCCGAGATATGCACAGAGAAAACAGCTTTCTTTGGATTTAGTATTCCATTTATTTCATTGAAATTTCTCTCACTGAAACAACATATACGAAGCATTATTTGTTTGAATACAAATTTTTTTGTTTTCAGTGATTTCATGGACAAGATACTATTTATTTTTCAATTTAATATTATATTATTTACAAAATAAGAAACAAGGCTCCACTAAAACACAACATAAAATCGAAGAACAATGTTGACACGTATGTGTCAACTTGTATCATATTGTTACCAATCTTTTAATATATATTACTCTACAACTTAATGATATACAATTCTATCACCTTCGATCAGGTGACGGCACACATTGCTCTCAACTAATTGATTCATTTTCCTAACTATTAACATTGTTTTTCGATTTTGTATTATATTACTTGGCCAGGCGCCTGTAAAGTTCGGTGCTGCCACTAGATGGTCGCCGAACTCGCAAGTAAAATCACGGCGGCCAGACACAGAAGCGACCGCATCAGCGGACGCAGTCTAATCATCTAATGGTCTATTCTTTATAGCATAGTGCACTAATTTAGTGTGTATCTTTCTTCTTCCGATGAAGGGAAAATTCTAATGTAGGGGGAAAAAGATGTACATTTTTTTCACATATTTTTTATCAAACGATATAATGTCGTTTGAATAAAACAGTAATAGCATTTAGATCAAAGAGAGTATACCTTTTGTTTCAAACAGATATTTTCTTTCAGACGAAGATATATATTATTTTAAATTCAAACAAATGCTTGGTTTCGTCCATTCCAAATATCGGATTTGTTTGGATACGAGAAAATAGATTAAAACCAAAGAAACCGTTTTCTCTGTGTGTCAGATGACTTTGCGCGAGAATTAAAGTACGTATCGTACAGTGAGATAAAGTAACTGTAATTGCGTTTTTTATTTACACGTTTCTCTTTGGAAATTTTTACCTTACCTTTACTCATCCTCGCGTTTATTTCGGTTGCTGCGAGTTGCGACTGTATTTGATTAATCGATAGATAAAAATCACTTGTAATTAAAATGTAACAGTCTTTACGGTCTTAATCGCCACAGTCGTGACGCTATCTCGAACGTGCTTTTCGGAGCGGACGTACCTTCATTTGTCGGTATATAATTATGGCTAATTATCTTGTAATTTTGTTACGGCGTGACGAATGATTCGCGTGATCATTAAAGGCGGAGTTCACGCGTTCATTGTAAACACATTACTTGGAGAAAGCTTGAAATTATGCTGTTTAGCGCGCGTTTTGTACAAGTTATTCTACAGATTTTCGAAGAAACTACTTACTTTTTCATCGGTTTTTCCCATTTTTATACGTATTTCCTGAAAAAATACTTTTTTTTCATGCTTAAATAATTTTGTTGTATTTCTTATTCGCAATAAGATGGCGAATGCAGTAGCTCGAATCGTCTTCGTACTACGAAATCGTCCATCGAACAATCGTTACCAATTGCAACGTAATTCATCGTTCAAGCTTATGAACTTAACTACCGCGCTGAAAGAGAAAGTGGATCGCGATTCCGTGTCCGTTCACTTTTATTATGGAGCAGCGGAAGCGATGCCTCGATAATTTGTCACGCAAGGATTTAGCCAGTGGCTTTTTTCATTTCACAGAATTAACTCAACTTTTGTTCATTGTCTACCGATTAATTAAATATGTTTGTTGTCTCGTGTACAATCGAAAAACTATTTGCGAAAAATCAATTCAGAAATACAAAAGGTGACAACGAAGATGCTAATGTCGTTGACGTATTGACTGGCGTGTGCGTATGTCAATTGCTACCTCGAGGATTGTAGATGTTTGAGAAATTTAATGAATAATGTAGCTATAGTTATTCAAATGTCAATTAGATAAGAATAAGTTAGAGACATCTCGTGCGAATTATAACAATTAAATAAGTTGTAAGTCAATTTACGATCCGAAAGTCGTGCCTCATGAATCACTTTATTCGTATTGCAACGTGCAAAAATTGGCTTCAAATTAAATTTTTTATTTCACGTAACAAAAGATATAACACTTGGAGGAAAGTCCTCTATTATGAGATAGGTTTCTAATACGAGATAGCAGGTTTTCAACATCTACATTCAATCACAAATCTTTTTCCGTAACGATTACACAACGAATTTCCCACTAAACAGATTTCGCTCTGCACTGAGAAAAAAGTCTTTGAAAATTTATTTGTGGCATAGAATGTTCATTTCAGTGAACCAAACATTATATGCCACGAATAAATTTTCAAAGGCTTTTTGTTCTCAGTGTAAGGGCAATAAATTCATGGCGGAATCAACCGATGATGCTTATTAATTTAACAGAAACCCCGCTATCCCATATTAGGCTCTTATCTCATAATAGGAGACTTTCCTCTACTTGTTAAATTCTATTGTCATAAAATGCCGAATACATCCTACACTGAAAAAACAGTTTCGCTACCGTAGCTAATCATGGTTTGCTAAAAATATTTTGCTGCCATGACTATAAATTTCGAAACCACAGCAACCGGTTTGCTGTCGCACCTAATACAATAGGCACAGTAGCAAAATATGTAGTTATCACAACTAAATATTAGCTGTCCGTATTTTACAACTAAAATTTAGTTGCCACATGCTACATTTTTCTTTCCGTGTACATACGAAGTGAATTAGCCGGTTGCCATTGTTTAATTAATTAAAATTAATTAGTTTCTGCCGCTTTTTATGAGCTTTAGTCTTTCCACTGTTTTCTTTTGTCATCGGATATTATCGAATGACGTCGAACACTGTTTTAATAATAACCAGGATTAATAACTACCGTTGTGAAACGTTTCGACCGACGCGGA
>NW_011967242.1:347817-423994 GCF_000949405.1 Vollenhovia emeryi | reverse complement strand
GCGGATGTCACCGGATACATATGATTCATTTGCGATAAAATAACGATGCGAAAGGAGATCAAAGTGCACTGTACTTTTATTACTTGTATCACATTTCCGTGGCTCGATTTTAAGATGGGTAACACTTTTCGAAAACTTACCAAGCGTTTTCTCGTCGGATCGGCCGTCGAAGAGACGCCGATATTCGTGTCGAAAATTGCCAGTTACGCTCTTTTTTTTTTCGGGCAAGACCGCAGCGGTGGAAAAAGTAACGGGTGTAATTTCCTCACGATGTGTGCCACGTTTCCTCTTTTTGGATGGCGGGTTCAAAATGGCCCGAAGTGCTCGCCAGCCACGGATATCCGGGTGCGCGTGGATGTCTGTGCACGGAGCATAATTAATAATTTCGGAGCGCGCCGTATGGCCCAGCAAGCAGCCCTTCTTTTTTTCCGTCTCGCACCACTTTTGTTCGTTGAATAATGCCCGGCATCAAGGTGGAGTTCGAAATCACCTGGTCGAATCGCGCTGCGTGGGGTTAAACGCTAGACAACTCGTGTCGTAGCCCCCCCCCCACCCTCCCATCTGCTCGTATCCCTTTTAAATTCAGTCATTTCAATCCCCTGTTCTCTCCCTCTGTCTGCCCGCCAATTTAAATCAACCTTTGGGAAACGCTCGATTCTCATCGTTCGTTCTTGTTTCCAAATTGCTACAATGCTACGATGATCATTTCAATTTGTGTTATAGGAATGCTATGTATAGAGGAAAGTCCTCTATTATGAGATAGGTTTCTAATATAGATAGCAGGTTTTCAATACCTAAATTCAATTACAAATTTTCGCTACGATCACACAATCTAACAGTGAATTTTCTACAAAACAGATTTCGCTCCAGGATTTAACGGAAACCCTATCTTATATTAGGAGACTGTTTTATAATAGGATACTTTCCTCTATATATTGTTTTTCTTGTAAGAATCACATTTTCTGCGAGCTTCCGCGCTTGCAATTTTAAGAAGAATTTCTATAAACGTTGTGTCAATTACATTAAACTATGGATAATGTCAGCTGTCTTTGTCGGGTTGAAATTGAAACACGCATTTCCAAACGCAAAAACTCAGGGAGACCAACCGAAAATTTTGATCGGAATGTACGATTGTTACGCGCGCGATAATAACCATCAAACGGGTCGAGCGAATGGTGTATACACATGATAGCGGTCGTATTGTTATTCGATATTGTTTTTATTCTTGTGTTGCGCTCACGCAATGCGATAGAGCGCATTCGAATTTATCTGGGAGAACGGCATCGTCCGGTACAGAAATGGGCTGGGGTGACGCGGACGCGGAGAAAATTAGTTAAACCACCTCTCCCGCGTCCACCTCTTTGGGGACCAGTTCGATCAATAGCGAAGGAAAGATATCGCACGCGGATTTGTTTAGAATGTTTTGAATCCTGTAACTGCGTTACGTATATAAAAAAAGATTCCGAGACATGGAAACTTTGACGTGCTTCTTTTTGTCTCGTCGTTGCAATAAAAATATTCCATAGATTTAATTCTGTTGTTGGAAATTAACAAAGTTGAAAAATTGGTGTTTTATTGTTTAAAAAAATGCTGGTTAAAATTTTGGCGTTAAATGTTTGACACATTCATGCGTTAATTTAACATACTTATTCCTCTTGTGTTAATTGACGTCAAATGTAAAATTATTAAAATAACTGAAACGAAATGTTAAAACAACACAATATGTACTTATTTTTTAATCTGACACAATACATATGTTCTGTTTTATTAGTAACAAAATTCAACTGTTAAATTTACAGAATAAAATGTTGATTTTATTCTATATAACTAGTGAGAGTGATTTCGAACCGTCATTTGATTTATTACATCTGTAAAATGTCAAAATTACATTTTTTAAATTCATTTTGTCACTAAAAATATGTAAATTTTACACAAAATTTATTTCAAACTATTTTGAGATCTGCATTTATTTTGTGTTAAAATATTATAATGACAGAGTATGATTATTTATCATATCCATATTATGTTAAATTAACACAAAATTTTTATTTAACATAAATTTAGTTAAATTTAACATAAATTTGTCAACTGTGTAAGCTGTGTTTTTTTAAGCGACGAAAATACTATTTTTCAATATTGCGAATTTCAATGAAAATTCAGTATAAAACAGTGTATACTAGTGATTACCAATCTTCTAAAATTAGATCTATTCTACAATAAATTAATATATGTTTACAAATAATTAACGTAATTTGTATGTGAAATCGAGAGAGAGAAATTTTGTAAATCGTTCTAAAATCGTGTTTCTCACGAATTTGATTGAAAAATTGTTTGAGTAAATGGTATATTATAATAATATGAAGTTAACTTCAGACTTCATTATATTAAACACTGAATTTTTTCCAGAATAAATCGCGTGTTATTACGTTCTTTAATGAAAAAATGACGTCAAAGTCAAACAAATGGTGGTTATATTTTTGATTGGTCAACTCCGCCGTACGTTATCTGTGTTGTATCGGTCTCCCATTGTACCCATATCGCCCTTATGTTACGCGACGTGTCATGCAAATCTCCTGATTAGCTCAAGTGTTAAGATTACGCTGATGCTTACGCATACGATTTTACGAGCCATTTGCTTGCAGCTGTGTGATAATCGTTGTACGTGACAAGGTAACTACAAGATACAGACAAGTTCAAATGGACATTCGATGTAGGATATTTTCCTGACATATTTATGTGACGTGGGCAATTTTTTTTATTGAAAAACGTGAAACAAATGATAAAAAGCTACGTTAATTGATTCTCTGTCTCTTCTTAGAGAACAATATAGAAAAAGATAGAGAGTTGGCTGAACTCTGGTTAACAGCTAACCAACGTTTGTGAAATGGGCCTTTATAGTAACATCTCGATTATTTTAATCAGTTTTGCCTCCAATGATAATAATCGGTATCATAAAAGTGTTATATCGCTAACTGATTAAAGACGGTATAAATTCGTACATTGATGCCGTTTGAGTCATAATTAGGTTGATGAAGAATCGCGCGATTAGTGCCGCCCGCAAATATATTGCTGTATGCGAGCTGAGAACAAGTGAGATTTGTTTTCTAGAAAGGCTGCCGCGCATAAACACGATCACAAGCGTTTAGTTCTATGCAGTTCATAGAAGCCGACCTTAATAATCGAGGCTGCCTATGAATATCTCGCGCGTGCAAGAGAGGGATCAAGGTCAATTCCATCTGCGATCGAACGCGGTGGTTATTAGACCTCAGGATGTTTTTTTTTAATGATCGTTTAACCGTCGATCTTCGTCGTTTATATATTTCAATTTACATAATCCATTCTTGTACACGTCGCTTTCTCAATTCACTTTACGCTATGTTTCCTTATCGCGTGCTGGAATCGTTGACTTATCTTTTATCTCTATTGTTTCAATATAACTGTATTAACGTGAAACGACGCGTGTATTTGTTCAATGGTGAATATTTCTGGTTAAAAACCTTGATATTTCAATACTCTTGATAGGTTAATAACATTTCTGGGCGTCTAGCAAGTATTACTGTAAATTCAGGCAAGAATATATTGTACAAGTCGGACAGTAAATCTCCTTGTAAATCTTCTTTCGTGCGAGAGTTAAATTGCAAGAAATTTTCTAGTGAGAGATCGAACGTAATTCTTTTATTTTTATTGCGCGTATAAAGAAAATGCACGCTTTCTATACGCTTTCTAAATATTAGAAATTAGTTATAAGTGTTTCTAATTATAAAAACATTGAAAATTAATGGATTCAACATATTCAACTCTTATTGTTGGAGCAAAGAATAAAAGTGTTTATACACAAGTATATTTTAGCGTAAAAAGAAGAGATGGTGGAAGAGAATATAGTCTAGTTGAAGTGAAAAATGTTAACATTAACATAAAATTTTGTACCGTGTATATTTATTTATCAAGCAGGCATTATAAGTGCTACGACACTACAGATTGAAAATGCAGATTCCGTGCGATGTTCGCATCATCCGTCTTCTCACGCAGTCTCGCCGTGATCGAACTGCTTTGAATCACGATGTGGATGTACGTGCCCGTCTACAGAGTGGTAATTTGTTTGTAATTTAGTAAGGCAGCGCGGTCGAAAGTTTGGTGCAGAGAATGTAGCACGGCGCTAATTCGTCACTGCCGTTGGGTACTGGTTTCGAGGAGCCCTTTCATGGGGCGCAGGACCGACCCAACCAGTGGTACAGTTTGCTCAGAAAGGAGCCATGTTGAGGAGCATGCGTGGATTCGTCTGTCGATAAACCTTCAAATATCAAACATAAAATAAAACGTAATGTTCGTAATATAAAATATATGACAGTTATCGTGGTACTTTTTTTATATTGCCTTTAAAAATTATTTACGAATTATTGCTCACTAAATATTATTTATGTATTTAGGTACTGTGTGAAAATACCAACGTGTTAGAGCTCATAAAATTTATATGGTTTATATTAATCTTCGGGTATTCTTAGTTGCAAGTCGCGTGTACTTTTAGCTTGATTACGATTGATCTTATCAAGTATATCCTGTCATATCCCCACGTTAAAAAAGTCTCATAGGTATTTATGGGTCAATAATGAACAAATTGTAAAAATGATTGTAGAATATTCTGTTTTTAGAGGTAATTTTTTATCATGCATATAGTAATGCGAAAGCAGGACGGATTTCCCGCTTAATAAACGCTATAATATGAATAGCGTGGCTATTTGCACATATTTATCCGCACTGACGTTACATCATTCACGCGATATAACGCTTAGGGGAATTACGCAACGCGACGGAGCCGCATGTTAAATTTACGGAAGAAAAAGAGCGTATTGCGGACATCGTTACGTGCGTGCGGTAAAGCAATGCTAAAAACGAAATCACAAAGCAGCGACTTTACCGAATACACAATGAAACAAAGTACCGCGATGAAAATTTCGACGATCGAAATGTCGACGAGCACTCGACATTGCAGAGCGAATTTACAATGGCTACTATACAAGTTCGCATGCAAATCACTAAATTCCCAAACTCGCATGACATTCGCTGAATGAAAAGCAACTGAGAATAACTGTCCTACGTATGAAATTCGAGTATTGCGACGCGAGAAGAAAGAAGTGCGACAAATACGCTATTTGTTCAAAATTTACTCAAAACTACTTTAGTTATTTTATTAGCCTTTTATAGTCACGTAACAGATGAGGAAGAGTGTGTAACATTTAGTGAAATTTTGTTCAAATTTACGGGATAAATGTAAACGTTTGTCTCTTTCACGGAAAAGACGTGGCACGTTGGCGAATGTGTTTATGTAAAATTATCAAACAATATCGCGCACCTGTGATATTTTGTAACACATGTATTTTATTGAATACTGCACTGTTAAATTTAACTCAATGAGTAGTCGCCGCTTCTGCTTAATATGTCGCTATTTTAATTAAACAATGGAGTTAAAAACTCCATAAATTGAGTTGAATAAAAGTTGTAGCTTTTTAACTACAATTTGTGTTGAAATAATAAATTTTACTGCACATGATAGTTAAAAGTAACAATATATTGAATGGGAGCAGTGGCGACTACTTGTTCAGTCAAATTTGATTCATTGAGTTATTACGAATTTAACAGTGTGTGTGAATTGCATAAAAAATATCTTTTAAATAATTATATTAAATGATACAATTAACTTAAGAGAGAAATAATCAAGTTTTCTAAACGAAAATATTTGAATTGGGTACAACGAGCATTTTCCTCGCTGTGTAGTAAGCTTTTTAAATAGAATTTTTCACAGACAGAAACGTAAACTTTGCGTTATGCCAGTTTCCACTTCAAGACATTCTTGAAATAAAATTAATTAAAGTTTTACTATTAGAAGAGAATGGGCTTATTTAGGATTAAACGGGGTGATTTTTTAAAAAGTTAACAGTATTTGATGGTGATAATACCACAAGTTATATAAAATTTTGAAGTACCGATCTTGATTTTGATAAACAAATTTCTTGATAATGAATACTTTGAAAAATCTCTTTACATGATCAATATCTGTAAGTTCAATAAAAGCACTTGAAGTCGATTTGATGTCATTTGTCAGAAAGCGGAGGATTTGAAAAAAGAAGGAGAGATTTAACCAATTACTACGCGAGTCAGGTCAAGATGCTCGGAGTCTTTTGTTTCACGAAATCTCCTTCGTAGTTTTTTCTTCGGCCCACCAGTTCTTTTCTTCCTTTGTCCTTGTTGCTTCCACGTCGAAATCATAATTCGTTCCTTTTGTGCCGAGTTATCTGCCGCTTCGAACGCATTCTTTTCTACCTGGACTCCGAGCTTCGTTAAAAGTTACAATCTCTGTCCTTCGTATAAGAGCAAGCTATTGTCTCCCTTTGCGGACAGAGTGAAACGATAGTGTTGTAAGATAGTTTGGGTTGCATGTGCACGCGCTTTATTTATTTCTTAGATTCCCTAATATACGTAACAGTGTATGCCTTGTGATTTCAAATTGCTGTATCAATTTCATTGATTATTTTAATAATCCTTGATTTAATCTAGATAATTGTCTCTCTTTACGTCAGTGATTGCGCAATTTTTCGCACCTTTAGACGCGTTGTTAATGCAGGAATGCATTCGCATTGCGCTTCCGTGGTGATTAATTTCGACGGCGCAAAAGAACGATTGTTCTGAAAATGAGGCCTCATCGTTTCATATTCTCCGCATTACAACGTATCTTCCGGGTGCCGCGGGGAATTTATCTGACCGCAGTATCGTTCTATTCTGAAGGAAGCGCGCCTCGTCGGCATAAATCGTAAAATTTAATTAATCAGTCGGTGGTTCCCAGATGAAGCTAGTGTTTCTAGCCATCATTCATCCAATTAATGCGCATACTAACAAGATGCTTCTATTTTCCAACTACGATGACTAAAGCAAATATGTTATGGATATTACCGCGATTTGATCGTAACGCATTTTATTTAAAGCTAATTCTCAATTTATCACATGTTTATCTTGCACGACGAAATTATATCTATCGATTTTTACTAATAGAAAGATATCCTTTTTTTAATACGATTGTTAGCATCAAAAATTAAATAGATTATCGATTTAAAGTATGTGGACTTACTGTTCCAACAGAAGGCTGTGTTTTGAGATTTACAAATAATCGGCGCGCGATATTGAGTTGGAAAAAATGGAGGAAATTGACGCAAAACTATTACTATTAGGCTACCAAGATCCAGCCCGACCGAAATCTCCTCTAATTATTCGTATTTCTTCCTTTATATAAGAGTTTCTCTATTTAAAAAAATTCTTTTATCATTGTTTCTATGTTTTATAGATTCATACAAGTTGCAACAAGCAACATCTATGTTTTTCGCGAAGTCATGAAAGTCACGAAAAACAACTCGTTTCCGCATTGTAACCATATAAGAAAGTCGCTCGAAGCTTTAACCGATCTACTTCTAGCGGTTTGAAGAAAGAGTAGTGGCCCGGTGAACTGGAACGATTTAATTAGTCGTTTAACGAGGTCCCTTTGGCTTTCTCTTGAGAACACTGGCAGAAATCCTTAGCGAGTAATCGTCGAGTGGACTGCACGCGAGTTTTACGATTCTCCAGAATCGCCGTTCCTTCAGTCTGGATGTATGTCCGCCAAGATAGACAAACGCTCGAACGTTGCTGTGTGAGCCAAATGGAGAGAGACGCGGCGTCTATTTTCGGCGCACTTGTTCGTCGCGCTCGTACAAGTTGCACGAGCGTGTATGCGCAATATTTAGGTGTTCGCCACGTCGTGACTGATTCGTTATTCCGCACACATCGGGGATCGGCAACCTCTGGAAGCGTACAAGATTATTTATACCAGCCACTTTGGCGCGCCGTGCCTCATTTCAAGTCCTGTCCGAGATATTCGATTATTATCGATTATGTGCAATTAACTGGCGGTTCTTAGATGTCTGTTCGAGACAGGCGATCTTAATTTGGCGTCGCTTTCTTTCCTCGTTCCACCCTGTTATTTCTTCTTTGTTGAACCTCGATAAAAATTTCATTTAACTGTTATTGTACGTTAACCGCCTGTGAATCGACTCTGACCGTTTTACAATAAAGTCACCAAAGATTCCCGTTGTCGACTCGCTAATGGTTATATCGCCAAGGGATTCATACTTCATTTTCTATTCTCAGTTATATCTCACGTAAGAAATTGTCGTATCTCGAAAGACAAATATTTTAATAACCGTTTCATAAAAATCCCTTTCGGCATTGGAACTGCAAATGCTGTATGAATAAGGCTACATTTTGTGTATATATTAATTTCTATTAATATTTTTATATGCAATTTACAAATGTTTGCAAGATATTAATTGATATTACAACATTACGTTGTATTAACTCTCGATGGTATAATGTGTTGAAAAGACGAAAGGATATTGCGAAAATTGTGGCCCTTGGCTTTCCCTGCAAGGCCAATTGTATGTGAGTGTGCCCCTAGTCTCGTGCAAGTTTCACGCGTGAATAAGCGACAGCCGTGCGCGAGAACTGTGCCAACTGCCAACTATTATGTAAGGCGTCGTGACTCCACCGTCTACACACTTCCTCTGTCTCTCATATTTTCTGTCTCCTCTTTTGTTGCTTGTATTTTGCATAGTCGCATATATCACTCTCGCGATATTCTAAATAGAATGTTCCGACAAGTGCCTAAATATGTTTTCGCATTAAAGAAGGCAGGGGCGTGAAGAATTGTATAAACAAACGCGAGCTTTTTTCGGGTAAACTAACAAGATCGCGTGTATTTTATTCTGATTGCAAACGATGTTAAAAAATGGATGGAAGTTTAGTAACATAAGTTTATGTGGAATTTTCAACTTTATGACGTAGTTATCTTTGCTTGGCCGAATGTAAAAACTTATGTTCTTTATATTATGCGATAAAATGGTAAATAAAACGAAACGCAACAGGGAAATTGTCGAATTGTCATTCTTCGGAGTTTCGTGAGTTAATATAAGTCACACCTACGAGAGTATTTGAAAAAACATATCGAAAATTTCGTTTCTATTCTTTTATACGTGAAAACAATACTCCACGAATTTACGGTTATATGACTGAAGGTATTGTTTTCTTTTACACTATGGGTTGTATAGAATATAGAACATTTATGGGCGTATAACACGAGTATGCAAAGATCTCGAGTTGTCCTGCTGTTCAATGGCTGAGCTAACGCTTATCTTGGTTCTGCAATTTTTTGTTATAAAATATCCAAGTTAGAAATTTGTTATAAAGTTTCTGTTTTTAGAAAGATTTAAATTAAATTGGACATTTGTTTATTTGGCAGTTCGAAAAAAGCGATAAAATGTAAAGTTAAATTAAAAACTTTTTATTTAATTTTATATTTTATCTTTTTTATCGATTGCGAAATTTAAAAAATGCGATAAATAGGTGAATGGTTGAAGAAGTTTGACTTTTAGCAGAAATTTTTTTGATTATTTTGAGCAATGTGTGATTGAAAGAATCCTAAAACTTAAGGAATTAATTTTTTCCGAGTCTATTTCCAGGTTAAACGTAATAGCAATAATGGTTCTTTCGACTTTTTTAGCGAATTTTTTCTTCTGCGCTATATTTCTTTATTTCAGTTAGTGTGTTGTAACCTGAAAACAAGTTCATTGCCAGTAACCACCGGCAACGCCATCCAATTTTTCCATGCATGTAGGAGGATATGTTGCTCCTACGCAGGAAAGTACAAACGGTAGTTGTGCTTCTTTCCTCTATGCCGTTCTCTAAGAGTACCGACCGCGTCTATACACGCCCACTTCTAGTTCCTAGATATTATAGAGCTTGTTTACCGTTGCGAATTGTTCTCAGCTTTGCCTTTTTGCCAGATCGTGACCAGTCTTGTCAACATTGCAACTTTTTTTAGTTCTGGCTCAAAGAGCTCTCACAATTTTTGTCTCACAATGTCCGTAATGCTGTTAAATTGTTCCATTATAGCGAGAATTGCAATATACTAAACAATTTGTATTCCAAACAACATAAATTGTCGAAAAATTGGGAAAGCATGTCTATTACTTATTATCGTAGGAAATTTATTTTAAAGAACGTATCCTTATTATAGAGGAAAGTCCTCTGTTAGGAGATAGGATTCTAATACGAGGTAGCAGGTTTTCAACGTCCAAATTGAATCCGAAATCTTTTTTCGCTACGATTACACGGTCTAACAATGAATTTTCCACAAACAGATTCCACTCCAACGGCATCAATTCATGGTGGAACCAAATAGATGGCGCCTAGTAATTTAGCAGAAGGAGTCTATCTCAATATAGGGGCGTTTCCTCTATATTTTGCTATATACATATGGTTTTTATACACATGTGTGAAAATGTTTTAATCGCGTAGTACAAATATAGATGTTTTTCCTCTTACAATTTACTTTTTGCCATTCGCTATTCGCCATTTCGCATTGTTGGTCGACTTACGCGTGCATCTAGAAATGAACGGAGGCACTAGCAGTTTTAACCACTAGCTCGTCTGTTTGCTCTGTCTCAACGATTCCTTACCTCGTAGGCGCATAATCGGATCTCAAATCTAGGATGTTGTGTTATGCACGCGCACGCGCACGCGCACGCACACGCGCGCAGGCGAGCGAGACGAATCGTCAGGGAGCACGTCGCGCAAACTGGTTTTCGATCAAACGATCGGACCAGTTTAGTAAACCAAAAGAAAACCCCGATCCTTATATGTAAACTCTACGAAGAAGTGGGACGATAGGTCAGTCCGTCTAGGATTTTCACGTTTTTTCTCGAGAATTTTTTTTAGTTTTGTTACTTCCTGCAATGCCCGTCGCCCTCGTTTTTCTCTTCCTCTTTCGTTTTGTCATTTTGCCTGAAGCGCTCATTTCCCGCAGCCAGGAAGTTGCTTTTCCTCGCGGGATAGAAACGCGTGTAAGTTTTAATGGACATGATTATCTCGAGCTTCAACCGTGTGAATTTTAAACTTTGATGCTTTTCATGTTTCCATGCTGTTTTAAAGAACGCTAGGGAGATGCGTCGTAATTTTCTCTTTAACAGATATTATTGCAATATTTTTTCCCGACGCTTTGTCTACTACAAGTTGGAGCGTGTATGTACGTGTTCTCCCCAATTTTATTGCTTCGATAGTTTCCTCGTTCATAGGCGATAACAAGAAGATAAGCCCGTAGTATTTTCTTTTCTTCGGAGTATCATACAAGTCAGGAGAATCAGATACGAGGATCAAATAGAACATTTTCTGGGTGTGCCAGATCGAGCTAGATTTACGTTCGTGTAGGTCTCTGCGCCGAGACTGCCTTTACCTGTCGATGCAACGTAGCGACACTCATTTATTTCTCCACATAATAGAAATGGATTTTCTCTCCTGTGGCTCACTTCGACCCCTTGCAACAGAGTAAAACATAGTTGTACGATACGTAAGCAAAGGAAAATAAGTTTGTGTACGACAACAGCGCGACAACTAAAAAGAACGTTACAATTAAGTTAGCTTGTGAGTTTACCCCTTATTTCGTATAATTCTACCTTTCTAGATAATTGAATTTGAACTGGTAACTTGAAAATACTTATTAAATCGAGCGTTGAGGTAAGGCAAAAATAACTAAAATTAAAATGTCGCCGTATAAATAGTGGGGTTGCAACATTCACTAGGTTTGCTGCACAAGACGTATTGTCTCAACTACTTATGGGTATGGGCCACCACAGATATAGCTGTCCCAAGTATTACTATTTATTGGGGTTGTGCCAACTCTAATTAGACATGTGGTAACCATATCGGTCTCTCCGTGTGCGTGGAAAATTGGTTACATTTTTTATTTAAAAGTAATTTAAATATAGAGATGTGCGTGGAATAGATAATTGTTGATGATACAGAAGACAAGTGTAACAACTAAATTTAAAAAAAATCTTTTCAAAGTTAATTATATCCTGCAGTGATATACAATGTTTAATGCGTGCGAGACATTAACGCAACAAAGTAACTTGCGTCTTTTCTTATCGAGCCACGTCTATCACAGACAAGTATCGAGACGAGACGAAATTAGTGGAACTACCGGTAAGCGTGTTATCGATCGCAAGGCAATTCCCGTCTCGCTTCCTTTATCATGTCGTGCATTCACCAACGAGACGGCCATCTCCGCTCCTGGTGCATGTTTAGACTCTTATCGCGCGAGAACATAGTGACATCCGCGAACCAGACTTGCAGCCGCATCCGTGACGTAACATAGACTTACAAGAGAAAGAGAGACAGGTCTGGGGATTGTCAAAGTGAAAGAAATGTCGAGGGGAAAGGGGTGTTGCATTTGTACACACCATGTATGTGCTTACAAAAGCTGTTACATGAAGGCCCTTTATGCAAAGGACCAATCCTGCGGCCATCCGATGACGGACAGAAGCTGAATCTCTGCGTTGGCCGTGCAACGAGCTTTTCGCGTTATTATGAAAGCCCGAGAGCGGAAGAAACGCTGAGTGAAAGTCAGCTTGTTTGGGCGCAAGTGCGCAAGATACCGTGTCAAGCGAGCCATTTTGTTGGCGTCGGGCCACTCGTGTGCGTTTCGAACTGCCACTCGCGAATGTTTCGAAATGATCCCGGTCTGTTATTCTGTTCCAATCTCTATACACTACGAAAATATTTTTTCGTTACAAGTAAATGGCAGTGTCAATTGGACATTGCTTTCTTTAATTATTGGACTGTTTATCAACTAGTATCACCCAAGAATTTCTATATGAACGTGAATCTGGAAGTTGGAAGTTTAGTTTTGCAGGTAGCTATATCTCCCTTTTTTTCTCTTTAATTCTTTTCTCGTACAAAATTAGAGAATCTTTTATTGAACGGTATATATGTATATGTATAATTCAACTGAGAATATAAGGTACGATCTCGTTTCGTGGCGGAAACGACCGAACTTTGCTGGAAGCTTCCGGCTCATGTTAAATTGTTACCGCAATTTTTTTCTGAGCAAATTTGTGCACAGAACCAGCTTTATATTCGCATTTTTACTTTATCGCGGCCGCAATTTTTCAGCACAAGTATAATTATCCAATAATAACGGGTGTTGGTTTACTGTAAATTGGGGATCTTGTTCGTGTGTCTTTTGACACAGTGTACAGGAGCGTTTATGTGGCGCCATTATGAGGGGCTTGTGGTATCTGGTGCATAAAATGGTGATTAAAGGTGGAAATTATTAGCTTCGTTAAACATTATCATCATTACCATCAAATTAATTACATATTATTTTATTAAATATTATTAACATTATTCGCTAGTACTATTTATAGTAGAGGAAAGTATTATGAAATAGGATTCTAATACGAGATAGTAGATTTTCAACGTCCAAATTCAATCACAAATCTTTTTTCGCAACAATTGCATAAATCAAGTTTTCACTAAACAGATTTCACTCCAAGGACAATAAATTCATGGTGGAACCAACAGATGACGCCTATTAATTTAGCAGAAACTTCGTTATCTCATATTAGGAGCCTATCCCATAATAGAGGACTTTCCTCTGCTAATATGAATATAAAGAATATTATGACTAATCTGTGGTTCAACTTTATCTAATTATTTTATGAATGGTCTGTTAAGCATATATTATATTGAATCAGCAACTTTTATATAACGAGTGTATTGAAATTGCTTTGTTAAGGTTTTTTATTAAGTTACTGTGTTTAAAGTTACTAAATTTAATCTTTAGCTATCTTATGTAATATTCTTATGATATCTCATGGTTATTTTCACGGACCTTCGAGATCACATCCCGTGCTGAAATTTTTACAAGAGGGATGACTCATCTTCGCGATCGATTATCTCAACGCGAGAAGGTGGTCAAGGAAACGCAGTGTAGACCCACGCCTTGTTTCGTTCCCTATTATTTACGTGTCTTGAACGAGGAAAGATATCGACACGGAGAACAGGGGAAAGGAGCGCGATATCGATAGCTGTACCTTTTTCGAGAAAGTCTCTTTTATTAGGATATTCGTATTAATAATAAATTAATAATTAATCGACCGCGCAACAAGAATATTTCTCTTGTATTATGTGCAAAATGGTTTTTTTATTGCGGATTAGGAGGATACGAGTTTTTATAATTGCAATCACACTTTTGTGAATATTGTCGTTTCTGTGTTACGCGATTATGTCATAAAATTCCATTTTATAATTCCGTTGTGCACTGTGGAATTAATAATGGCTTACCTTTTTCTATGAAAATGTATAAATCATTGGCGAGTTTATACATACGAAATTTCTCTCTCTGCCTCACGAGAAATAAATATATTTGTTTTACTGCGTCACTAAGCAATCTTGTTTCTGTCAAGCCGCCGAATACGTGCGCATTTCAAAAACATGAAAGGAATGGGGAGAGGAGGTGGATATTCACCTCTCGTTGTACTGTTTTCGGAGCGTTTCGAAGCTCCGGATATGACGTCAGGCCGAGCGTGGAAAATCGTCGAAAGCGTTTCGTCGCTAACAGGAGTCGTCGAGGATTTTACCGAGTTGTGTGGACGAGCGGGAGGGAGTTTGGTCCGGAACGCGAGAGGAGAGGCCGGGCTGCGAAGGGGATGTACAAAGGGGTAAAAGCGGGCAGGGGCAGAAGTGAGATCGATACCGCAGGAGAAGTGAGTCTGGCGATTCCCGCCATTCCGTCGCGAGTCGCGCGATTTCAATTTGTGATTGACATCATTGCTGACAGCCTGTTGTTGTTTTTAAAAGAGAAAATTCGGTAAGAATTTTATCGGCTCTTTAAATCAATCGTCACGATTGACAATTCAATGTCCGATAGTTTCAATTCTTATTTAACTGGCTAAAGCTATTAGGAAGATAACCAATTTTCTCATTTGTGTGGATTGTAAGATTGACAGCAATATAGATGGAATACTAGCTATTCCATTAAATGTAATCTTTTCTGCATTTTTATATCCTTGTAATTACACGCTCTCCTTGAAGACATTTTCAAGTCTATCTTCAGTTCTTTGTAACAACTAATTGTTGATTGTTTGATAGCAACGACATAGTCATAAAATTATAAGGAAATATACAGTTAGATGTTTGCCTGTTGATACTTAATTAATAAATTTTGTGCGCATTTCTGTTTCGTCGAGTGTAAAGAGAAAGAGGTCTTTTAGGAAAGATCTTTCCTCCACTTTCCCTGAGGGAAGTCTTTTTCATTTTCTTCCAGGGTATGTTTTATGCGTAGTCTAGTGGTTTGATAAATCATTTATCCCATTATTCCGAGCGCATCCTTGCATCCGATCTCGACTCAGAACCGATAGCGAGCAACGACAAGCAGGATATTGAATTTCTCTGTGAAGTTATATCATCCTCCTCTCGGGAGAACATCGTACTCTTGTGTCTACTCGACCACTTATCTCGAAAAGGTTACCACAAAGTAATCGAAAAACGATAGTTCCTTCCATATTGGTAATCTTGGTAAAAGAATTCTGACACGGCTCTCCTCTATCGTAATTTTCTAATTTAGTCAATCTACAAATGCAAGCCTCTTCTCACGGGATGCATATTATCAAGCTGTAATTCTCTTTTGAGAAACGCCTGGCATTATTCCTTTTCAACTCGCAATATTGCGATAACTTATACTTCCTGAAGTACGAGGAAAAGTTTGAAAACTCAATGAAATAAGTGAATCCATGCTCAGTCGCAAATTCAGCCTATCTAAGATTCGCGAATTCGCTAGCTCATGAATATATTATAGCAAAGCTTCGCCAAGCTATTTCTCGAATAATCTTACCTCGGAACATGCATCTGATCATATATGTACATTAGAGAACAAACCGCAAGCTGTTCTAGATTATGAATAATAAAAAGGTACACATCACGTACGTATAAATAAGTATGGCCGTATTACAAGTCTGCATATTATATGAAATGTCGTTAATATTGTATGTATAATTACCGACATCGGTGTTAAAAATTAACATTTCAAGTATGTTAGAAAAGGCATACGAGGCAGTGTCGCGACATTTTAACTTTCGTGTAACGATGTGATAAAAAGTTGTTTGCAACATGTACACATAATCGAATCTGATGGGAGCATTTCCGAAGATACGCGCGTGTCAATGCGGTGGATAATCGCGAATAATACGAAAGCTTGGATGAATGACGAGACTGCATGATGACTATGGCGGCTTGATAGAGTGTCACCCCTCTCGGAGTGGAGTCTATGGCACGGATTCATCCATCAAACCCATCGCCGACAAACAGCATTCTGCCGAGCGACCAGGAACGTTCGGCGGATGATCGTGCTGCCGGTTTGCTAGACGCTCCTCCCACATCACGATCTATCTACATAATTCATGAATCTCTTCGGAAACGCCCAGGGCGATACTCTCCGCGATGGGTCGCGTAATTTCGGAGAGTGCGATGCTTTATATCAAGGTGCAGCCGTCTTGGAAAACGCTCGGCGGATAGTCGTCGCGATTCGCTTCGATCCAAGAAAAACCTGCAGCATCGATCATGTTCGATAGCTTATCCCTTTTCACCGCATCCTCATACTTCCCGTTACGGATTTTTTATTTTTCTTATCTAACTCAATATTCATCTTGAGATAGCAAATTCCATTTTCTCATCAGTATGTACGGACATATTATAAATAGAAAGATTACGTAAAGATTCATATATTAATATAATTCTCGTTTTGCAAATTTCGCTGATTTCGCATTATTTATTTCTTCATACCAATTCCGGCAAATGTATTGTCGTTGTGAGATTAAAGTTTTTTTTCCTCGACCAGAAAGTCGTACTGCTGATATTCGAGTAATGCAAGTTCCAACGACCGCTTTCTTTCTACTAGAAAGGGTTATAAAGAGTAGGTATAGCGGTAAAGAAAAAAATCGTGCCATTACCAGAACAACCGGGGGATCGTATGATTACGAGCACAATTACGACTGCCGACTCGGATTCAATGGTTCAGGAGGAATGATTATGCTGGTAGAGATACGAAAGCTATGGGGAAAAAACGTGAAATGTTCCATAACTTTTCAAAAACAAATTATATTAATTAAAATAGCTTTTGTACTGATTATTTATCCAACTCGTACATTTTTGTAATTAAATTTAAAAAATAATTTCATTTCTAATTAGAAATGCGTATAATTTTTCAGCATACATAATCTTTGTTTACGATAAAAAACAACGAGCACTGAGTTATATTATAATATTACTAATTGTAAGTTTGAATACCGCTACTAATTTTTAATTTAGTATACTACCATTATATTTATAATTATATAGTTTTATAACGGTTAGAAGCTATTGCTTTTTAGCAAAATATTTTGTAACATCAAACCATTTATTTAATAAGCGGTTTGTGCTAATGACGTTATTATCAGCGGTTAAAATTATTACGACATTTTAACAAGAGTAACCGACTATGCTTCACTGTGGTTGCATAATGGTTTTCAGATAAACGATTCAATAATCAAAATGATCATATAAATAATTGATCGACGTTACGTTATGTGTACCTATACTCATACAATACAATTAGATGCAGTTATTAATCTATTGTGCGATATAAAAGTTCTGAAAACATATTGACAATTTAATAATTATCTATAATATTTTCAGATAATTTGACAGTTTGACACATTTAATTAAATAGATTTTCTCAGCTCATTGCCAGTTTTTCACGTAGTTTTTAACGCGCACTCATAATTCAATAACTATGGCCGTTTACATTTTCAATACAGACTTAAAATCGAGATATATATTTACAGGATCGGCATATCTGTAATATCAAAATTTAAACTATTGGTCGATGAATACACGGGCGTTTTTCAGCGAGAAGAAACGAAAAGAGTCGCGATTCCCCGAGAGCAAAATGGACAATTCATTCCGCGACATACCGATATTAATAACGTCCTCGAATGTTTGTCTAATGATCCCGAAACACGTCGTCCATTTACCGGGGTGGCAATTTAATCGGCAAACATCTCGCAAACTGGTGCTCGCGAGCGTTCCTCTCGATTCATTAACTAGAAACTGTGTTTAATCACCTTTGCGCCATTGCACGCATAAACATAGCTCTGGAGGATCATACTTACGCGCGTCGTTCAATTTTGATTATCGATCGATTTGACGAGTTCTGTTGTGTTAAGCGACAAGTTGTTTTTTGTACGCAACAGATATTATCATCCGAAATTATATACATATAGCCAGGAGTGGATTGAATAAATGCTATTCCAACTTACAACAAAGCCAAATTCTCTATTTGATATAAAGAAGATACGATACTTGTGATAAAGAGCATAGCAACTTAATTTAATTAAATGTTAGAACTGTGAAAAATTAATAGATTAAAAAATCGATGAAAATTTTCCCTTTTTCTTTTTTAAAACGTATGCGATGTTTTTCAAAATATTTATGAAAGTATTTAATATAAATATAGCTTTTTAATTAATACTTTTTATGTGAAAAAGAGTTAAAATTGCTAATATAATTATAAATAAAAATTGGTATGTATTTTCTTTAATAATATTATATAATTATTTGAAATAAGTTTTTAGTAAATCAGAAATAAGGTTTAAGCTAAAAACATCTTGAAATGATGTCTATGGATGAATATTAGGATGAATGAATATAATATTATATCACGATTAAACGATGAATGATTTTGTCGATTGTACGAACAAGAAACCATCGATAGAATCGGATATAAAAAACAGCAAGAGTTCAAGAAACATCTTAGACAAACTCTAGCTTGTGGGTTACGTCAGATTCGATGTCGACAAAAAATTTGAGCCTTGACACGGAGAACATCGTACGACTGTATCTTTTTACACATCTGCTGGCAATATTATGTATTCATTTTGCGCACATGTGCGATATATTATGTATACATATAGTATATTTACAGATATAGTACCAAGATTTTAAAGGTAGTAAATAATATGTAAGGAGTTTATTTAATGCAAATCTCGTAATTATATTTTATGTATCTCCTTATGGTTTCTTGTAACATTCGTTCCTTTTTTCCGAATCGTTGCAATGCAATTCGCGAAACTGCTATATGAAAAGACATTGAATAATCGGGTAAATTCAGTAACTACGAAGAAAATCGAGAAAGTTGAATATGGGAACATGAAATAGCGCACGCTATGTAAGATTAAATTTATACATAATGCGAGCGTAATCACGATTTCTTGTACTTTCATAAGATTTCCTTTTACACGACATTCTACAGTATTTTGGCATTTCCGCTTGTATGGCGCACAAGGATTGCAAGGATTGACACGAAGCAGATACAGTCGGACGACATAGTTCGAGATGACTGGGACGAAAGTGAAGAAATTCAATTTTCATCCTACAGCGACTCCGCTCGCTGTAGGTACAAGACTGTGCGCACGTTTTCTTCGTGGATTCTCCCCGTGCGCCGTTCTGTTTTTATTTACACTGACACGTCAACATGCACTTTTCTTAACTAGAAACTCTTCCGTAATCCACTACGGAATGCAATTAATTTTGCTTTAATGTCCGAAAGATTGCGTTTCTTTGGTGAGGAGATGCACGTGCGTTGCAAGTGCCGTGAAAAATAGTGTTATTGCAGATATAGATAGCAATTCGTAAATGGCAATATCAAGTTTACATCTGCACAAGAGTGCCAAGAAAATTGAATTGAAATTCGATGCGAATACTCGTTTTGCGATCCGCTGAAAATTTTGCGTTGACAAGAGGAATTGTTGAAAGCTATTCTGGTATTTGACTAACGGCTTTTTCAAAGTCAACGACTTTTTCTTGTTACCTTCCGAGGAATGAAATGCGTGTCTAGACATTCCGTAATCTCTGCCAAGTCTGCTAAACTCTTGACCTGTTGCATACCTTTCTCCAGTTTGTAAAATTTATAAAGCACGCGATCAAAACAGTTGCCGCATTTCTCTTTTACGATTAAATTCTTCGAATTCTGTCTTATCGAAACTGTTTTTCGCTTCTCCTCAGAGCTCACTTACTGAAGCCTAAAACTGAACGTATAAATAGCGCGTATCGTTTTACGAAGACGTCCTTTGTCACGGGAAGGACGGACGCGCTTAGACGATTTCCGGCGTGATATGAATTCCTCGTCGCACGCATCATAATAATAATGCACTTCCAGAATATTATTATTATCGCCATTGCACATATATGTCATATTGTATATAAACGACAATTTGTTGTTTATTTTATATCAATAATAAAGCACATCACACTTTCGAACTGGAATAACAAATGTTGCTACAGCTATGATATGCAACTTTTTTTTCTATAGTTTTGTTGTTTCCATCATGCAGTATTGCTACTTGTGTGATTATATAAACTCATGACTATACCAAATTTTATTTTTAATATTTTTGAAGTAGGTAGTTTGGTAGTATTATTATTTATTTAGTAATAGTAGTTATTTTTGCATTACAGGCTGTAACATAATTTCGTGATTAAACATAATGATAGGTCCATAAAATAGTAATTAAAAAAATGATTTGACTTGAATTTGATAAACAGCGAGATATTAATTAAATATTGTGCCGTTTCACCTTTCGACACTTGGTACAATAAATAAAACAGTCGGTTATGCCAAAGGCACGTGAAACCATTATTATTTATATTTTTAAAGCACCAACTTGCAGCGCAACCAATGTCGCCGCTTTTTTGTTCGGTGCGATACGATTTCGCGTAAAGTTTTATGGTAGAAAGCGGAGCTTTTATGAAACTCTCGAGGTCGACGGATAATACTCTCCACTATGAGAATCGTACCGCCCTCCTTTCTGTTATCTTCCTTTAAGTGGATAGCACCCTACCTTACCCCACGTTCTCAACCGCGAACGCATTTCCGGGAATAGTTTTCCACCCTCCTCTGGAGAATGTGAGTCATCCAATGGGAAAACGATGAAATCTATAACGGCACAACCGCGTTAATGCGCGTACAAAAGCTGTAACAACTAAATAAAAAATATTAGTATTAGAGGTTCTTTCTTTTTATCTTATTTTTTCTCAGATTACTGTGGATTAGTTGAATCCAATTTTTGAAGCATTCGTCGTGTTTTCACTTCAGTGGGTAAATAATTTTTACATAAATCATAATTATATAATATTATATTATATAGATTTATGTCTCTGATTAAAATTAAACAGTTAGTTTTGCATCTTTCGAGGCATAATAAATTGATAATTGTGAATATTGCGCATGGCTTCTATATAAACGGATGACTCGGTTGATGAGTCACGACTGTGTAGGGCGATCTTTCGAGTTAAGCTATGGCATTGGGGAGATTGGCGAGGGTCATGTTACGGAGAACGTGTACTGCGAGACGATACTAGTGTTTGGAACACCAAGGAAGACTGGTATGCAATTTCCCGACTGATCCGAACAAAGCGTAACGAAAATTAACGGTGGTCGTTTCGGTGTTTAATGTTACTGTAACTTCCCTCGTTGTAGTGAGCTATTTATCCATTATAGTAAGTCACTATGTGGCTTTTCTGAAATAAATAGTTATTGTTTTTACCTCTCGGTAGAGAATCACAAGTGATAATACAATTTCACGAGTAACAATGAAAATTTGAAAATTTTTAGATATTGAGTTAGATACAGAATTCTTATATTCAGAGTATTATTCTCGATTAATATCGCGACCGATATTATTTATACGATGGCATTGAGTAATTTCCGATTAGGATCGACTAATACACGCAACGCCATGTTAAACGCTGCCTAATAATGCAATTAATCGAGTAGTATCATTACAACGATATAAGCGAACCTCGGCACATATTCGTTTAATCGACGCGATTGTACTTATGTCGCCAACGAATTTGACTGCCTCCCCTTCTTCTTTATATTCTCCTTCCTTCCTTTTGTCGTTGAACCCCAATTTATGAGGTGCAATCACATAAAAGAGGCGCACAAGCGAATCAACACCGGCGGCGGAAGCTTATCAAAAATGAACGCTATAAAAGTCCACCTAATTTAGTCACGTCAGATTGTACCGGAAAAATTTTTGCGCGCACCATTGGCTTGTTACAGCTTGATAATTTTATGCAATTTTATGCAAAATAGTAATGTCTCGTTACTAAATGTTATTTTTTGTCGATAATTATATGCAAGAATATTATTAACAATATTATTTATTATTAATGTTGTAAATAATGTTGTAAATGATTAACACTTGAATATTCATTTATTCATATAAAATTTTTGTCGATATAAATATTTATTAAAAGTTGACATTGGAAATTAATTTTTAGTTTAATTGTTGAAATAGTTTTAAACTATGCGATATATGAAATCCATTTTATATTTACATATTTTTCTTAACTTAAATTTTACCTAAAATTTCATAATCTTCTCTATGCGTCAACTCATTAAAGAGCGGCTTGATGGTGCTTCGAGGTGCAAGGTTGATTTTAACGCCGCAGTAAATACTTTTGAGCGACAGATAGTTTTAAATTCCTAGGACGATGGTTACGCTGAGAATTTTAAGACATCCTGAAAATTCGTCAAACTATACATACCGTGTGAGCGTTTCGCTGAGAATTTCAATAGTACGTTCTCTCAGTAGTTTATTTCCTCAATCCCTCTCGCGATTTCTCTTTGTCTCGTTAGTCCCTTGAAATCGTGGCACAAGTGAATTTCGAACATCTTAATATTGCGGGAAATTATTTCCTTAAGATTACGGTAAAGCTGTATAGGTTGAAATTGCTAACATCTATAAGCAAGACTCTGCATTTATTGTGTTTACTATATGTAGAAGAAGAAAAAAGAAAAATTTTGCATGCGGGATTGTAAATGAGATATCGTTTGATCTTGTTTTCGTACAATTGAATTAATTAAAACAATCAGGATACATGTGAGAATATTATTGAGAAAAACAAACAATTGTTTCATAAACAGTATAAATTTCTTAGTATAAGTTTATGTTACTCTTTTAAGATGAAGTCTCTCTTAAAGTAAGTTTCTTTAAAACATTTTTTTTAAATATATACGCATATTTATGTAAATTAAAAATTCATTAGCAACTCAATTTCGACCAAAATGTTATAATATGTACATATCCTCTTTCTGATCAATTGAGATATTTATCTTTGCTTGATTAAAATTTTGTGCAAATACGGAAAATATGGAAAACAAAAAGCGAACGACGGTATGCGAAGAGGTGAATCGACGCTTTTGATCGAACATCGTGTTAGTCTTTTCCGTCGGACGTTAATTAATGTTATGGTTCCACGTTGACGTCGAGCTAGAGGCGGCTATAACCAGCGAAATTCCCTTTGTGACCGAAAGCCCGATATTGCGCGGCTTAATCACGCTTAAATACGCCGTCCTAGCTCTCCACCCTCGGATGGCATCGGACGTTCTCCTGCTCATATAGCTTGCACTACGTTGGTTTCTGTCTCTTGACTGGCTTGTGGTACCTCTCATATCATTATTAACGAACTAATTAGTGCTTTCCATTAATGAGAGGGCCAGACATGATATTTCTGTGTGCTGCCTCGCGATGTATCTTTACTGGTAGAAAATAAACTTGTTCTGAGTCTCTGGTCATTTTTCTGTTACGTTAATATCAGCTTGTATAAATCTTTTTATTATCTTTTTTCAGTTGAAAAAATGTATCTTTATTTTGTAATTGTGGGTACGTAATAAGTCAACGATTGAACAACGATGTTGAAAGAATGATAATAGACATTCAAACTATTATTCTACATTTTACATTTACTAGCCGTGAAAATAAAACATAATGCAATTATTTCAGAATTTTGTACACGACCACGTGTTGAGGACGCGCGAACAATACCACAGATATCGATTGAACCTTCCTTATTTTTTCGTCCGATATCAACGCCGCGTAGCGATGTGCGTAAATGCGCGGATGCAATCGCAGTGGTCCATGAAGGAAGGTCCGTGGCGTTGTGGTCGGCCGCTAAATCGTTTTCGACCGCTCCGGCCGCTTGTGCGATCTCCACGCTCAGCAGATGCATTCGACGTATTTTTGAACGATTGCCGAACAATTTTTGTGATATTTCGGTAAAATTCTATCGGGACGTATCGTACGACGGTACGGCGCTGTTTCACACAGTGCCTTGACGAGGTCTCGCGGCTGCACGTCTGGTACTTTAATATTGGCTATTTTACTTTGATAATCTAAATTAATAGTACATAACAACAATAATAACCATGAAATGGACAAGTTTACGTGATATGCATTTTTCGTTGCCATGCCACGGTTGTAATGATATTTAATCGAGTTCGCTTAATTGAGTTGCTTGATTAGTTCCGAAAGAGTTTTTACGCACCTGTGCAGCCTCATGAATTACGTATTGTGTTCGGCATAGGTATACGACGGCGTATTTACATACTTTGCGGAACTTGGAAATGCGTAGCATAAGTAGCGGCAACTGCGATTGTCTATCTAACTTTCCTTTTCACGAAACTCATCTCCTAAGACTCATTGAGATCTTCGTCTATTGTGCATGCTCTAAAGAACTTTACGTCGAATCGCGTACAGACATAAACGCGGATGCATCCTTCGTTGAGGAGCTTATTCTTTGGGCTTAATCCAACTTGCATTGTTCGCAGCTGTCTTATAAAAAACCTCTCGCAGTTCACCGTCCGCCGCAGATCGATTTTCTGCCAAGCCTTCCCATTCAGGCAAGCATCCCGGACTCTTCCGTGTAAATCCTGTTGTTTGCGAAATCGTTTTTTTCCCGTCTGTTAGCTTAATAAAGTATTATGCCCGTTATCGTACTTGCATTTCATGAGTCCTCGGAAAATAAAATGCGATTTTTACGACGTTTTGAAGAACTATTAAGTCTTTTATTTTATTTTTTCATTAAATTTACACTCAACATATTACGAAGCCAAAAGGATTACTTTAATTATACTTTTAAAAAAATTGTATATTATAATATCTTTGTTATGACCTTATTTTTTATAATATTGAATGCTTAAAAATATTTTGATAAAATATTTCAACTAAATGTACAAGTTTATTTTTCATATCTGCATATAAAAGTTACATATTCGCTTTGCTGTCTTTTATATTTTAATTTTAATCTCTTTTGTACGTAATAATCATATTTGCTTTCTAAAAATACTGACCTAAAAAAGTCATCGTTTTTTGTCGGTATGAAATAACTCGAAATTCGTATGGTTCCAATTAATTTGTGATCTTCTATTTCTTCTCTTTCTACTTTTTCATTCTTTGACCCGCTTTATTTATTAAAATTAGGACTGGCACAAAATGCTTTGAGAATGTTTTCTTTTTTTGCAACGTAATCAGTTGCCTCAAAATGAAAGATTGCATTTCAAGTTTGTTATTCATAATTCTTTAGAAATGTTGTTTAAATTTCGCCTTAGAAATGTTTTACCAATATAGAGTTCGTACTGCAATATGCGACCAATTAGCGCATTCTTCGCAAGAAAAACATCGTAGAAGAGAACATGTTTTAAGATCCCATTTAAATTTTTAGAGAGTTATTTCTTGGTTCATTCGGAAGAGCAAGCAAACCACTTCACAAAGGATGAATACACTTTAATCAAGCTGCCATTTACTTCGGGTTTTTATTGGTAATCCTTTGAATGCTTTCTGTAGTAATAAAGTAGAATAAATTTCTTGTCACTTCCTCTGTCTTTGCCCTCGGCATTGATTGATTTTAATAGTCACTTGTAAGCACTCTTGTTACTTTCTTAAAAAAATATCTTTAATTGAGAAATCAATCTTATTAACAATAGATATGGCCTACTTGAGATATATTTTAAGTTTCAAATAATAATTATCTTGTACGTAAACCTGTAAACTTGTCTTAATTTGTCAATTTAATCTAATAGATGGTGCCACGAGAAAGTTTCGTGTACACGTTTCCTTGGATTAAACCATCATACGTTATTTATTCATTTCCTCGTTTGTTTATCTACCTTGGCAAGACTTGATGCGCGCATACGCGATTCCTGTGGGATCGATACCTCCGCCATCCCAGGCTCGTCGCAAGCGAAGGCGCGAGTTTTCCAGGGAAATTGAAACACGAGGCAAAACGACGTTGCAAATAAATTAAGTTAACGCAAGACTAATTAATTCTTCGGTCTCTAACAAGAGTAATCGCAGCCGGCTTGAACACGAACACTTACCGAGATTAAAATCTGACTCGTTTCAACATTTTGCGCAACGTGAATTGTTCTGGATGGATTAAATAGCTTCTTTCTTCGGATCATATTTTATCGTGTGTCTAATTACGACACCTTGCTACCGATTATTAGCGTGGTTTTGTATTTGACAAGGTCTAAGCTCGTTAATGGCAGCGGTTAAGCCAGCTCTTGAGGTACTCGTTAAATGCAATTCTACAATATATATAGCAAGCACTCCGTGTTATTACGTCGTTCTTGGCATGTAATTTTCTCACGTTTACCTAAATAATCTGTTCATTGTATACGGCTCGGTTAAAAAGATTAATTGGTTTGAATATACTTTAGAAAAAGCAATCATTTACGATAAATTCTACTTAAAAAAAATTTCTTTTTCTTTTTGCTTATTTTTTTATCGATATTTATTTATATCTTATATTTTCAGATTATTATTTAATTAAAACTTTACATGGATTATTTGAATATTTGTGATATAAAAGGAAGTTTCAAATATACGAATTAATTTTTTATTTTACGTATTTTAATAAAAATTTGAATACAGATTTTCATACACACATATACATTTTTATTTTTATTGTACTTTTATAATATAGTTACAATATCATATTTATATTTTTATTTTTATTTTATATTTTTATTATCTAAAATTTAAATAACTATATACATACGATTTACATTTTATTTTCTACATCACATAAATTTTTAATCATTGACAATGTCTCTAAATCATATTATTTGTTCTGATTTGTGATATTAATGCATACAAGTATAATATTATGCATTTTTAACTTTCGGAGTGAAATGCAACGAGCAATGAAATAACGTTATCACTATTAATGGTTTCCGTTTTACTCTAGCATTTCTTATGCCGTTGGATCTTATCGCGATATATTCTGAGGTAACCCATGAGTGAAGTTGAGTAAAAACTTCGGTTGATAGTTTGACATTAATAACGATAACAGAAGTGAACAAAAGAAATAGAAAGATAGTTATGAGATCTATTTTCCATATTATACGTATAGTTGTAGCATAGATTTAATCAACCTGGCTTGTCCATACTCGTGAATTCTCTTGTATGTTTCATATTGGCTGATATCGTAAGAGCGTAATCGTGCGGGTAAATCGAATCACATATCACATTGGGTAGGCGTAAACCGAGTCGTTACACGAACCTCATAGCACGATGTAACAATAAAGTTTCCTAGTTATCGAGGATCTGTTTCCGCTCCGTAGAATTTCACCCTTTTTATCGTCAACCTTTTTTTTCCTCATGCTCTCTTTCTTCTGGTTTAAAGATCAAATTTTTACTAGCCAGAACGAAATATAATATTTGAGATTGAAAATAGAATGTGCTTGTATATCTCTTTCCGATCAATTTTATTACAAATCATAGTGTTAACATTTAATTGTACGTTTACTACGCGACTGTTATTAAAAGCATGCTTTTAATAAAAGCTTGACAAGTTATTTTCAATTTAGAATTAACTTAATTATGTGTGGAATGAAATCAATCAATGGGCTTAATAACTCGGAATATTCAACCTAGCTTATAATTGTTATATTAAATTCTCTCATGTGACAGATATTGAATATATAATAACAATTTCCGATTTATTGTAAAGACGAAAAATAGAATGGCCGGTTTAAATAATAGATATTAAATTATAATATTATTTAAACCAAATTGTATTTTACATTATATTTCTCTGTTTTTTTTTGCCCTTAAAGGGGGCTTGGCAAATCCTGACTAAAGTTGTGGCCGGAATTGCTGTGATGCAGGAGTGTCACAGGAAGCTGCCCGTATTGTATTCCTTCTACCGAGAGCGATTGGTGATTATGCTGTCGAGTCCTTGATCGACGTGTCGGTTTCGATCGAGTGTGGGATATTGCGAATTCTCTCGCTTGATATCGGAATTGATTTCGAAATTAACAACAGCTGGTCGCTGTGTTGCTTTGTTCTTTAGAGTGGCATACGCTCGTAATTTAATTGCGTGTTTTCGAGCATGACGACACGGCCGATTAATTTCTCGCCAAAATGCCTCTGGGATCGGTCTTTTGCGGCACCATTTACGCGATATTAAATCTAACAACCCTTCCAAGTTTGCATTTCAGGAGATTGCTTGATATCTCTAACGTTCAGGTAACTTTTCGAAACCGTACGTCTTCGCGTCGAAGCAATATCGGAGCATTGCTAAGATAGTGTTATCAAACGCGAATACGAATAGAAGACTGAGCCATTTTTAAATAGGTCGAGCAAGACATAGTATCATTCCATTGGTTTGTGAATCATTGGAAATGCACCCGATACGTTATGGTTTCTCTCGTGAAATTGGACCGTCTGGGAGATCATTGCAATTTTCGTCGATATCATCTGAGCAGCGAGCGTGAAGCCGGGCCCGTTTCCTGCCTGGAATCAACGGACCGATTTTGGCCGATTGCTGTCGGGCACGTGACTTCGTTTCTCTTTGTGTACTCTTTCTTCCTGTCGCGACGTCATGCTCATTATGTTGTTTCAGTCACTATCTCTTGTGCAAACTCTCGCGCCAGACTATCGTTTATCGAGCAATAATGCTACGTCAGATTTATATCGTTTTTAGAATCAGTAAAAGTGGAAACTATTCTGGATTTTCCGTTCGGCCAATATAAAAACGTTAGAAATAATCTGCAGTCGGAATACGCAAAAAATCAATACATAAAATGTTAAAACTGGCATTGTACTTTGTTACCTTACTCGAAAATGTTTAATATGTTTACCATATTTTTCAATTTTCACTCATTGCTAACTAATTACTCATCTATATTCCTTGCGATGATTAAGTGTCACAAGAATTAACTCAATTTGTAACTATATTTATTTTCACGATACTGGTAGATAAAACGTGATTGTGAGTACGGTTGATATCATTACTTCCGTTATGTTCACGTGAAATGTGTTAAGGCGTGCCGATCTGAAGTGTCTTGGGAGAAACGCAAGCGATAATGATCGTACGTGAGAGCAGGATTAACTCTTGGTAGCTGGGCTCATGGAAGAAAATAAGGTCTATCTCGTGGCTTCGTGCTGCACTTTCTAAACCTTGGACCAATTTCAGACTCAGTTCACGTTGCCAAGGTAAGCCAAGAGATTTCAATGGCAACGATTTCGAGTAAATCAAACCGAAAATCCGCCAGAAAAAGAGTAACGCTAATTTATGTTTATGTTAAAAAATTTATCTCGAAATTGTAATATTATATTTTCAAAATATTTATTTATATAATTCTTCTCAAAGTTTTCATTAAAAGTTATTATTTTATTAATTTATTTATGCCTCCTCTATCTCTGTATGTTGAAATATTGGAGTTTTTTTCAAAAAGTATGAAAATTGCGAAGAAATATTACAAAAGCTGAAAATTCCACAATTCTTTAATTCATCCGCTTGAAACATCATTTTGTGCCGAAAAATTGCAAGAGATTCGAAGAAGTTTGCGACAGGAAGATGTAAAAATTGATAAAGAAAGGAAGGTGCGAAATCTGTCTTTCAGTCGTACTTTGTGAGGAAATTAGTAACGCGTTATTACGTGCTCATAACTCCGGAATATGGGCCACATTTAATTCTCGTCGCGACGCCACTCACTGTCTGCTGTCCTTTACTTCTTATGCTGCGAGAGGCAGCCGTCGGAATGATTCTCACCCCTGCGTTGAGAATTTATTTACGCATGCGAAAAACTGGCGGGTGCAGAACTTCCGAGTAGGGTGTATCGAAGTAGCGCAACAGAGTTAATATGCACGCATTACGCGGTTCAATGGTACGTAAACGTTAGTATATAACTAGAGTTTTAGACAACTCCATGAGACTTTGCGTGCACGCAAGTGAAGATATTACAAAATATTAAAAAAGCGAATCTCTCTCTTTATCTTGTCTGACGAGACGAGATCGGCGCTTATTGAAAAATAACAATTATTAATCCCATGAAATTCCATGTGTCCTGTAAATGGACCAGGGATTAACGATAGGTACTTATTCGGTGCTAAAGTATGCAATAGATTTTAAAATATTGGCCTTCGAGTACAGCTTTTAAGATAAAAACAAAATGTTATTAGTGAACGCAAGACATTATTAATACATAAATGTTATCGCGAACTCTTCTTTCAAATAAAAGATTTATAGTACTAAAAGCACGCTATTATTATTATTATTATTTAAAAGCAGTTAAGCTATATATTTATGTTCAAAAGCAGTTTGTTAATTTTTTATGAACTATTTGGATATAGATGAAAACAAATTGTCTGTCATCTCGTCTTATTGACGACAAGGAGTTTTACGCGTGCAAAAAGAAGCGCCGACTATCGATTGCGCGGAAAGTAGGCTCGTCAAATGCGCGCGGACTGTATTTGGTAGCGGATATTTTTTGCAGAGACTTGCATCCGACTTCCCCTGTGTCCCATTGGCTTGGTCAGCAGCGTAGAGTCGCCAATATTCGTAGACATCGTCGAGATCTCTCTGTGCACGCCTCGCTTTCGAGGATTTCTCGTTACTACGAAGGCGATAATTATGATCCTCGACCGCGGTAATTTATCACGGTAATTTGGCTGGTTTAACGCTACACGCCGAGATCTCTATTAAATCGGTCTAACCAATGGCGTAGAATCAGCGATAACGGAGAGTATTGTGAGCGTTCCGCGGGAAACGTATTGCCCCCGCAATTCGACGATTACTGTCACTGTAAATTGCCATAATTACAGCCAGATTACTTATCGCGATTGGCTCGTTGAAAATGAAGTCTTTTGTACCGTTGACTGAATTGACGATCAAAATTAGCGATATTGAGAAAAGTTAACAACGGTATTGCAGTATATTTTATTACATATAAATTATTTATTATAAATCGCTGTAATAATTAATTTTGTGTGATTGATTCTATGATTGTAATTCTTTGTCACTGATATCACACAAACGGTGTCACAAGTATTGAAAGTTAATAATGCTTAATAATTTCAGAATATTTAATATAATGCTTTAGAATTTCAGAATACGATTTCATTTATGTTCTATTCTACGTTTGTAAGGTTTTTTTAAATCATTTTTCAGCATTATTACTTTACATGCATTCCAATTCCTTTGGTTCTGGCAAATACGTGATTTATTTAATACAATATAACATTACATAAATTACGTACATCTAGAAGGTAATTGGGAATTGTGCTAGAGAGCGTTTAATACTGAAAATTAAAAATCTCTTTTTATAATAATTAAATAAATAATATTTTTCACATTATATGAATTATTGATAAGTTTCTGTGTGTCTCTCTCTTGTATGAGTCATTTCTTGACTCTCGTACATACGGATATTGCTATTTTTTGAATCGCCCCGTGAACAATGGCACTTTTATCATTATATGTTCTTATTATTCTACGAAGGGGAGATTTTCGAGGGTGCATATAATAGGGTGGAGCTTACTTGTAGACTGCCATCTTCCACCGGTGTAATGGGGAAGTTTTTCCGAGAGTATCGATTTAGGAGTTGAAAGCAATATAAAGAGTTACGTCAATACAATTAGATTGTGCGCGGAATATGTATAAAATTGAAAAGTAATACATTTCTTATTAAAAAAATATATGTACACTCGTGTTTACGTATGTGTGGATAATACTACTGCTTAAATAATAAATGACTTATTATTTGTAAATGTTTAACAATTTTTACAAAATTTTATTTACAAATTGCAGTTGGTAATATTATAGTTTATTATAACGATGCGAAACTTATAAGAATGAGAGAAAATTATGATGTGCAGAAGTGAAATAAAAAAGGATGATGAATGAGATTTAATCTTGACGTTTCAATAACACGTTGTGTGTTTGTGATTATTAACTCAATATATTCTATGCTACTTTTTATCTTGATATATAATTTAGCATCCAAATTAATATTCCAAATTAGAGACGTTTATATGTATATTTCGACCAATTCTATTCTGCATTTTGCCTAATTGACCCTCTGTTATATAGTGCACAATTAAAGATGTTTATCACTTGTTATTATTATAGCCTGACTGGAATAGATGATAGAAATTATGCAGTTATTTATGCATCTTACGCTGATATCTTCGCAGTGAACGCAGGAGAATCATAAAAACGTTGAAATAAGCTTCCGTGCATTGCGATCACGTAGGTGCTGTTTGTACTCGTTCCCCTGTTTACGCGATACGCTTGCACGCGCGTACCGCCGACTGCTAGTAATGTCGCGTCTACACTCGCTAGGCAAGAAGAAATAATATAATGCACAAAAAATAGACGTTCTTGTTTGAAAAATTTTTCCTTCGCTAGTGTGCATGCGAAAATGTTGACAAAAAACGAGCTGACGCAAAAATAGTGCTGTTTTTATTTAAACATCTTCTCTCTATTTGTCATGCGTAAATTGTCAGGCGCATGTTCAACTTAAATTTATAATGCGAAGTAGGAAAAGGTAAAGAAAGAAAGGAGAAGAATCACCATAAATCCGCGTATAAAGATTTGTAAAAATATATCGTTGTATAGTACGTGTTTTTGACACCGTTGAGAAAAATATCAATATAATATATATATGTATATTCCTTTGATAATATGATAAAATGAATTAAAATAATAAATATTATTATCTTTAGTTTTAGTTAAAAAAATATTTATTTTATATAATAGAATGTATATAAAAGATAAAATTCTGATCTAATTGCTTGCAAGTTATTATTATTCGGTGACAAGCGTCGACTTGGCTATATTCAACAATATTCGCGTACATTAGCATTTTCTGACTCGAAACATCTCCATTTATAATCTTCGAGCTCGTCAGTATATGCAAGAGCCCTTTCTTGATATTGTTCGTGATTATCTTAACTGCCTCAAATGCATTACATCCCGTAAGACGGTTGCTCAAATACATTGCTCTGACAATTTTCATCGCTCGTTCTTGACACCAATTACTTAACGCATTTAAAATTATTTCTCTTACAGTTGCACTTTAGCATATCGTTGTTTAAAAATGAATACACTTATTGAAATGTAATATTCTTATCTTCTACTTATGTGTTTAAATACAGAAATTCTGCCTTTTTTATTTCTGCTTTTATTAGGTATGTTACAATATTCGGTTATGCAAAATTCACTGTTCTCATGTAATTTTGCGAAAATTTAATTAATATTCATGTAACTTTTATACCTATATTTAATTGAAGCAAGTAAAAATTTCTTTTCAATAAAATATTGAGCTATATCGTAAATATTATATATTTGCGGCGATTGTAATATTTTAATGTTTCTTAGATTTTTGCTTTTGTGCAATTAGCACTAACTAATGAACTCTAATATTCGACATGATAAAAGCACGAATTTAAACGAGATGAACACATCATCATCTATGAAACTATGCTCATACAAGAGACGCGGTTGTAATTCATTGTTTTAGAATTTCAAAGGCAAATAGCCGTTCTATCAACTTTCCTTAACATCACTGTCCTCACACCTAGGTTTCCCAGTTTGAACGAGTTTCAAACAGTTTGGGATAGTTTGTGGTTTCTAAAATAATTGAATTTTGACTTATATACACTAGTTACAGTTGTGTGAAAATATATACACATGTACATATGTATATACTATAATGTGAAAATTACCATGTGCTTATGACGCAAGAATATTACCATAAATTATAGAATAAATACGCTCGCACAGTTTAGAACATGGGCGTTGATATATAGGGAGTTATAAAGCAAAAACGTGGAGGAATAGAACAAAACATTTGAGTGGAGGCGGAGCTACGATTCAGACTTAAGATTAACCAAATTAATGTGCAAACGAGGGGTAGGCTTCTGGTCCGTCGGAAATGTGACGATCAGCCTCGTTAACATTGCAAATTTTCCTCGCGGTCTCTTTTTACGTAGCTAATTTCACTCTGCAATGCAAATCTATCCCTTCGTATTCTCCTTAGCTTGATGCTCGAACGTCGCGATGAATTTGCAAGAAAGGAAGAACGAATCGCTGATAATGCCGGATAGACGAGCACTTTAGTTAAGTATTAATTATTGGGCCATGTGTTTACATCCGATTCAAACTTAATTGTTTTCATTCGCTAGCAGGTAATACATTCGAAATTCGACATCGTTGTGCACCACAAGAAATCTTGTTAGATTGGTCGTTTAATTCACAATTTGTCTTGTTAGATTTATTACGTGTTATATTGCAGAGCTTTGCACTTACGGATTTGTCAGTAATCTTGTATGTCATTATGAAAAATATAAATCAAGCGCCGAAAGGACAAACACAATACATAAATAACGTGATTGATATTTACGTATATAAACATAACCGGTAATAATTATATGTTAATCCATGAAACGGACGGCATTGCGCGATGCAGATTAAACAGATAATATTTCGTCGAATTGCACAATCCTAAATACACGATTCAAATAGTTACTATCGTTATCTACCCGATTAGTGAAACGCTACGTAGTATCCCTGCTTATGTGACGCAACAAACAATTGATGGATGAACGATATTGCGCGCGCGTGTGAATGGCAACATATCGCGTATATTTCTTGTTTCGACAATGTATACCGTTGTTGTCAAAATTTGAACTAGTCTGTGAAATACAGCAGTGATAAATTTTTACGATCTTTTTTATTTATTTTTAGATTTTGGAAAAACAATCCATTTAGAAATTATGTCGATTCGACTAGTTACTTATTGCAGCATCTATTTATTTATAATTATGACTTTTTTTATAGTTTTTCTATCGTTTATTAAACGATTATACTCTATTTAATTAATAATATGGATCGCTGACCGAATAAACAACGAATTGACTAAAAGTGACGAGAAGATTCAAGCAATTAATGTGACGTACTAATTAACGCCCGACGAAAGTGCATGCTGCCTCTTCCCAAGCTAATTATTTTTGTTTTACAAGCTGCGCGATTTACAAAAGTCACAACTTATAACTGCAATTCGCGTTGATAGTGATAATTATTATTATACAATTACCTGTAACAAGCATTTAACGATTCTCTGCCAAGAAGAATTTACACATTTCAACAAATGTGTTTAATGTTCAATTTCGTGATAGAATAATCTAAAATTTAAACCGTCAACTGTTTAAGAACACGCATATTTTTACATGTATGTATAATATCAAATTTTCAGTTATTAAAGTAATTACAACGCTATTTTTTTAACCTGAACTGTATAATTATTAATGAATTTATATTAAATTAATTATATCTATGAGTTTTATTTTTGGTCTTAACACGTTATGGACATGCTGTGTAATACATTCCTCGCTATTAGGTTTCTGCATAAAATTACATTATATAACATTATTGTACCTACGGAGTTTTAACTAGCAATTGTAAGATTATAATAGCCAGAAGACCCACGCTCTAACTTGATAAAGACCACAGTCCGGATGGTCGAAACGTAGTTAATTTTGTAATAAACCTTTCGCCAGGTTTCTTTGTTAATTATATCTATGTTATACTGATATCTTTTACTTTATTAATACACATATCGTATGAAAATACATAAATAATATAAACATTACATGTAATATTGATATTAACTATGAACACTTTTACAACGCTAGTGCAACACATTTGCGACAGATTCGCCAACGAATCTCTGAGATGCGTTTAACATTTTGCGTCTACGTAAGTTTCATATTAATACACGCCGTTACTGATTTACACACAATCTCTGTTTACGTGCTCTTTATCAAGAGATCTCTCGGCGCACTGTGCGTGAGCTCGTTTAACTCATGTTTACGCGACAAAAATCAGCCAGGCGATTACGATTAAATCCTTCAAATAATGGCGCCGACTACGATGCTGCGTCGTGACATTTCGCGAACGTTTTATGCTTTAATTAGTCTGCTAGAAACTAATTAATTGCTTCACGCCTATGTGTCCAAGTTGCTCGCTCGTGCGATTTTATCGCACGCGATGCGCGACGCTGGGTTTTAATTGAATCTTTTGCTCGATTAATCAATCAGACATCGGAATCACTTAAATCCCTAAAATTGGTTTCGGCAAAATGGCGAATGAACGGTCGGTATTTATAGCAGCGCGAGAAGATTAAAACCGGTTCGCAATTATCGTTCACGCAAGTACGATTTTACGGGAGCGCAAAAGGACGAGGAGAGATCTCGTTAATTATTTCGTGGACTCCGTCCGGAAAAAGATCATGATGATATTTTTGCACGGTGGATTTGTCTAACGATAAACTATCAGTGAACATCTTTGCAGATCTCCGTGATGTGTATGCATTATTATCGTGACGCTTGTTCTTAATTGGCAACGACATCGGTAATTAATTATAGCCATCTCTCCCGAATAAACACATTCCGCCCTTCCAGTAACGTCCGTCCTACTGTTTTCGTATATTTTTCTACGACCGTCGACCACACTATAGTCTTAGAGTTAAAAATAGAGGTGTCGCTGTTTCTACACAGCAATCGAGACGACGTCCGGCATGCAGGCTAAGCACACACCTTTGGACAACGACTTCGTGCCGTTTCCCACCTACCCAGATTCAATTAACTCACTAATTGAGCTCATTGTATACGTTCAATGAGCCGCAAAAATAAAGCTGTGCTATTCAATAAATAATGAGTGACTCTTGTTCTAATCTGTAGAAAGAATTGTTACCTATATTCAAGTTTCACATATGATTCCAACATTTTTATACAAATCTTTATTTACCGAAATGTTAATTAAGTAGGATACTCTGTAAAAGTTAAAAAGGACATTTTTACGCATATTACAAAATTATTCTTATTTATCTTGCATTATCAAATTAAAATATGAAATTAGATTTCTATTTCTCTCTCAATATAAGTATTATTATCTATATTAAAAGTATGTTAAGAATCTTGAGGTTTATCATGAGAGAAACTTTATATTTATGTTGATTTGAGATGTTCTTGAATTATTTTTGTACATATTTCTTTGATGAAAATTATATTGAGGTTAAATATAGGGGAAGTACTTTCTACACAACGTATTAATAGTTGTCAGTATTAAATCTGCATCGTATTCGGACTGTATTCTCGAGTAGAAATAGTCAGGTTATATCCTCGGTTTAGAATCTCTCTATATGTATTCACGTCCACATTTAGACATCCCAATGTGATGTAGAGACGACGCGACGTCTTCGCGAATAGCTCTCAAAGTTCTTCAAGTTCTCTGAAATGACCAAGTGCATTGCAATCTTCGATCGTACCTGCCACATTATTTTCTCGTTGATACGACGGGACAGAAAATAGACACGATTGTTGCCATTAAACCGACATTTGTAATACACGCACAAAGCCGTGTTTTATTAATTAGTTGACGTAATCAAAACGTCTAGTTTACGTGTGATTAGAAGTTGCTGCATTTCAGATGTGATAATTGTTTCAGTTAGTAAATGTAGAATTCCGTATGCGTATGGTATACATTATAAAGTTTAAAATTTTCTGTAATAATCTAAATTATTTTAAAATTGGATTTATTTAATTATCACTATTTCTCACTGTTATTTGATACATTTTTGTTTTTAGAAACGTAGCTTTATCGTTTATTATACATAAAATAAGACACGAAATAAGACGAAAGTAGATCGTTTTTAGCAACAACAATCTACGACAACTCATGCATTTCCCAATAATGTATAATTAATAAACTTGAATAGTGCGTGTTTGTGAGAATTACTTACGATGTTAACTGTCAAGTATTAGCACACGAGAATATAAGGAACTGTACAACTGTGATATTCTGGTACATTCACACGCTATGCGTGTGGGCGCGCGTCTAACCGGGAAAACAGGGAACAGTTCCGCGAATAGCCATTGCTTTCTCCAGACTTCCTGATGGCGATCCCTTGTCCTTGACCTCGATGGTACTCGCATCTTTGCGCGAAAAACTTTCTTGGTTCAAATATTAATGTTACATGTGCTGCTAATATATGTCTGGTATTATATTGTGAATGTTTAAAATGACTTTTTTATCACTAAAGAAGAGGCTCTTATTGATATTGGTACTATTTTCTATCCTTATACAAGAATTGGCCATTGAATGTCCCGATCGACATCTCGTATGTCGTCACTTGAGCGTGAAGAATTTCTCGTCGCTAGACGCTCGTTTGGCGCTACATCGCAAACATTTGCTCGTCTATCGCGAAACCGTCGACGCAGTTTACCCTGCCGCTCTTACATCTCCGAACTCCCAGACAGGGAGTCTTCTCCCTCATCTCTGGGTTTCTAGCTAGTCCCGCTCGTTTAAAGAATGTACTTAAGAATCAAAACAGAAACGCATTTATAGCTCTGCACGCTCATCCGTGTGCTCGTCTTTCGTCTCGACCCGACATCGTTCTCCTTGAGATGTAAATCATGCAGCGGTGCATTTATCTATGCAAGCGCGCGCGAAGCGGCGCCGTACCGTGCATTGGAATAATGCATTTCTCGCATCATCGACCAGCGACGTTCTCCACTTTGTTCATGACCTACGTTGCCAGCGAAGTTTTTGATTTATGTCGTAGCATGCTCGTTAGCTGATTATCGATCACGCGAAAAAGTATTGTTCGCGCCTCTGTAGCACGATAAAAGGGTAAAAGTATTGAATATCGTTGGTGCGGAGGGAAATTTATGTTGCTTTGCACCTATGAATAATTTAATAAACATTGAAATTATATAATATGTAATATATATCATTTATAATAAGGATTAACGAATTATGCTTCGGCCAACGATTTCAATAAATAAGGTTTAATCTTTACGGTACTACATATTTCAGTTTACTTTTTTATAAAACGCGTCACGTAATGCCGAAGCGACTGTTCGGCGTGTGTTAATGATTTGACTAAAACTTTTAAAAACTATTACTGTATCGGCCAAGTTATTTCAATTTGAACTTCAGCTGCGAAAGCGAGGATTACGTTAGCTATCGACTCGAGGGAACTTTTGCCGAACTACTTTGAAAATCTCCGCACAGCACTTCAGAGCAACTTCGCCCCACAAGTCGATGCAGGTGCATAGCACCGCCGGTTCCGGGCAGGTTTAGTTAAGTTAGGTTAGTTCAGGTGGCCGAAAGGCAGCGCGTACGTGTGCCAGGTTCCCTCGGTTCTACCTGTGGTTGTTCTACCATCACAAGCCGCAGGTAAAACAAAATAATATTTGTATATGATTAGCGGTATTATCGTTCCCGCATAACACATACCAAATCTCCCCAACTTGCTCTCGAAATCAGAATTGAAGGACTTTTCATTTCGATTCTAAACAATTAGCATTCGTTGGCGAGCACAATAGTATGAATAAAGTTTCAATTACTGTCAATTCGCACGAGATGTCAATAACGAAAAGAAGTAGCGAATACGAGAAAGAAGCGTACGTTCTCAGGGATGGATGACCACGAGATTCAATCCACGGTGGAGTCCATACTCGGGCCTGGTGTCAAGGTTGTGGACTGCGAGAAAAAGTCCTGCGTGAGAGAGGAGGAAGTCCTGCTGATAAACGGTGTGCCGATCCCCCTCGAGGGGCCAGACGGAGTCGCTATACGAGAAGCCATGATAACCGGCCAGGTCCCACCGTGTGATCTTCTCAACCAGATTCTCGTCAAGGCTGGCATTCTAAGGTAGCATTGTGGATCTCTCCCTACCGTGCATAATGACTTCGCTCCTTTTATATTATGTCCCATATTTTCTTCTTTTTTTTCGGTCACGAACGCACATATATTTTTGCGATAGTACATTTTGCTGTCTATCTTGAATTTCTTATTTATCGCGCTCGAGTTGAGTTACTTGAAAACTGTACTTTATTACTGTAGCCATGGGCGGTAATATGATGCTATATTATTTTACTGGCAATGTATCGATCTTAACGTAAACTTACTATGATTTATTATTCGCGATAATTCCATATTTCATTCGATACACACTTGGTACAAGATCCACACTGCTATTTTGTAAACTGACATGGTTCTAAAGGGCTCCGGTGCGACTCGAGACATCCTTAAGTGTAAAATCGTCTGTCGTGACGAAGGAAGAAGTTACTGTCGCTCGTGGCGGTAAAGTCGTTGACGAGAGAAGTCGCGAGACCAAGGAAAACAATTGTTACGCGTCGTCGACCAGCGAGATATGGGAACCGGTGGGAATCATTCATCGGCCAAGAAACATTAAGCCATTCGACAGCTCCGACGACTCCAGGCCGAACTCGAACGCTAGTTCCGATCAAGGTTACACGACTAGCAGCAATCATGTCCTCAGAGAACGAGGCGGCGCCTCCACCGCGGGATGTCCCATCTGTGAGGACAACGATCCCGACTGCACCAGAAGATGTCTTAGGGGACTCACCGGTCTCGGGAGACAGAAGGTTCCTGGTGTCCGTACAACTACATCGGTGGTAAGCGAATTTTCAATGAACACGAAAAGAAAGATTTTAGCTTTGTGTGTTTGTAGAAACTATCTTGTTGGTGGGTAAAACGTGAGCGAATGCAACTTTTTTTGCTAACAGTAAGTTTAGCTTTTAAAGTCAATGTTCAACGCGATGTCGAGTTGCAAAGTGATTAACTGTATGATCGATAAGCCGATCGATATGCATCTTTTTGCCTAATATGGCAGATTCTTAGGAAGTGAGTAAATGTGAGTAGTGCGATAGGAGACTGCTCTCTTGAAACGGGTTACCGCTTAAGTCGCCATATAAGCAGCTTTGCCAACCACGATAGCCATTTCTGTGTATCTCTGTCATCGTTTCCTCCATTCCATTGTTTCGCTCACGGAATGGCGAAAGAGTTAAAACATTTGCATTAAAAATTGTTATATATCGAGTTGCATTTCTAATAATTCTTGGGTTTTACCATCTTCTAAATCTCTTATTTAACACGTACGTGTTTGATACAATTCTTTTCTTAAAAGCGTGTACATAATTTCACTATAGTGTGTGAGAGCACGTGACAAAACGTAACTTTAGAATAATAACCTCGATGCTAGGAAAAAGTCAATGTACTCGCTTGTCATCCGAGATACGTGTGACGGGACTGAGTTTTTCCCCGTGTTGTCAAAGTACAAAGGCTTGATGGTGGATAAGGAGGTGATTAGCAAAATCCTGAAGCAACTAACGTCTTAATGTTATCCCCATCAGAAAACTAATGATCGTCATGGACGTCATCTCACAGTTAGGATAAGTCGTGTTCATCCTTGTTAAATCATTAAGTTTGTGCTATTTCATAAAAAATTTCATAAAAATAAAAAATTTCTATAATAGTATTTTTTTATAATCACGCTTTTGATCGGTTTGTAATTTTTGTATAGGTACATAATGATTGTTTATGACGATCTAAATATATTGAAAGAATGATTACAAATAATTGTATGAAATATAATTATTTAACTTTTAAATTTCATTATTTTAGATAGAGTACCCTAGTTTACTTTATTTATTAAAGCTGATTGAATTGATCTGTAACGATGAAGCATTTCTTATTTCTATTTATCACGTTTTGGAATAATTAATTCTTTGAATCGTGTTTATGTGTATCCGCTACAAAATACCTGCATGTACTGCGGTCGAATAGTTGCACGTATATCGGAATATAATGATACTTTTAGTAATTCTTCGCCGCACCTTTTTAATTTGCATAGAATTGATTTCTTCTCTACTCCCTCCATTATACTTTCTTAGGTAACTACCATATTTGTGAAATAATACTCAATAACGCTCATTTTTTCATTAAAAAATATATTTAATAGAGTTTTTAAAGTTACAAGATTTGTTAAGTTTAATATAACATTAAACTTTAACACCTAACGAAACTAACTACAGCCTATTTCAACGAAACTCCAGTTAAAGTAATCGACGTCGATTAATTCTCACAATCAATGTTACCAACAGTATTTTTGAATTTTCTATATTTGTCTTCTAATGTCAAATGTATTTTACGTGTCATGTTGGCAACTCTGTTGAGTGAATTAATCAATGATGAAATTAACCGGAGTGTGGTAAGCGACCCGAAAAAGTATTAATCGTTATTTTACAGCTTATCTTTCGATTCCTCAGTCGATAACTTATATGTATAGAACCATGAAATTTTTGTTAGTATGTAGCGATCTACCTTATCTTCTGCAGCTCTAGTAACAAATTACTATAGTCGGTATTATATCGACTAATGATAACAAATTATTCGCATCGATTACATCTGTCTCTTCTTTATCTTTAATGAATATAGTAGGAATTGTATTTGGCAAATGTTAAGTATGAAATTGTCTTTACTGATCTATCAAAAAATTTTAATATTAAAATTTGTTACGCTTTATTATAGTTTATGTTTATGTTTTATGCTGTATGCTTTATTTTTAAGAATATTTATAGGCAAAGAAAGTTGAGGTGTTGCATCTAAAGTCACATAATATTCTTTTTATTTTAAATATACATATTTTTATGTGTATGTATTCAATTTTATTGTTTCTTGTAATTATATTTAATTACAAAATTATAATTTAATTTAAATTAAATTGAATCTATTTTCATATTTTAAATATTTCGACTATATTTTCAGAATTTCATTTCCACGCGTATATTATTTTCCATTTATTGAGTATACATATAATCGTGTATCATATTATTATTGATTCTTTCAACGGCACGTCATCTCCACTAAGCAGACGCGTTGCGAAAACTACACGTGACAGCTCTCGAATTTCGAACTGTCAGAAACACGACAATGTTTGAAACGTGATCAGCCTCCTCGGCGAGCTTACGTTTACTTTTTACAAACATGTGATACATCCATATCGATAACTTGATATTCCCTGCATTTCCTTCCGAAATATTTGCTCGAGTTCCTGATATTATACCTGATGTGAATTGATATGCGCACTGATATTTATCTTGAACCGTTTATTGGTTTTTGTTTCATATCCTAAACATGATTGTATACGAGATAACATCTGCAACACACGCTATTTTCTTTGTGTATATTTATTCCGAAATTCATAAAGCAATTTATAAAGGCAATTTAATGTTTAATTTTACATTTTCATATTACTGTAATAAAATGAGAAAGGTGTAACATTGTACTGATATCACCGTCGAAAGACTCGCGTACGCCTCAGATAAATGCGAATTTTTAGTCGCTATGTGAACGAATTTAGGCAGATTCGGGATAGTAATAGCGACAAGCTTATCGCTTGTTGTTCGATGAGCCAGCTCGAGTTATCGGCATGACTATCGGTATACGTTTACACAATCTTTATAGGCACACGTTGTCCATGATTAAGCGAATGGAAAATCATCGGTCGTCGGGGCTTGTGACGCCGATTACCGATTGTCGGCTCGTCGGTGGATTTTCGTGCTGTTCGCTATCAGTGCAACAGCGTCAACAGATCACCTGCACCGGGATGCTGGCCGGTCTAATTGCCGGGACGTGCGGGAAATGGGAATGAGAAAACCGATCGATAAATCCAATTAAATTTTGTTACGCCGCCGTCGGTAGTAGCAGCAACAGCAACGACACGGCGACGATGGTCACGAGCGACGACGGCCTGACATCCGCCAAATTGCATTTTATGCTCGAGCGTCGATCTAGAGCTCGCAAGATCGTCTTTTGGCTATAGAGCATTGAAAGAAATTCTTTCCCATCGTTCGATAGTCTTGTCATTCGTATAATTTTACATCAATTTGCATTAAGACTTGTTTGCAAGTTGATTTACTCTTATACAATATTTGAATTGCAGCTAATTCACTGACATAATATTATTTGTTTATTAGTTTTATTACATTTATTTTTGTGCAACGGAAAGATAATAACATTGTTACTATATTATATTTCCATTTTCACTTATTTGCACAGGAAATGGGTATTTTATTACGCAAGCGCGTTGACGACACTCTTGGATAATGAAAAATTGAAATTGAGAGGCGATTTCACTCGCAATGGGATTCCCTTTGAATGCTTGTTAGAGTCGGCGATAGAGTCGGCGAATACGAATGAACATGCAATAAATGCGTCGTAAGGCGACGAACGTTGAATGAGTTGTTTACAAATGTCCATACATGTCGTCACCGTGACAGGCAATATGTTCACTTTGCGATTGAACTGTCTGGTCATGAAAGAGTAGCCACAGCGATAAATGGCTCTGTGTGGATTGTTCATTGTAATTGGATTTGAAATTACTATCGACACATCATTTGCTTTTTTGCATGCGCGCGCGTTTGTCGATATCCGCTACAATTATCTCGCTAACGCTAGGATTGCATTTGATTCATCAAAGTGTGGGCAATCTGATGGAGTAATTTAATAATAGCGAGGCGATTGCGTCCCATTTTATATCGTATATCTACAAATTTCTACAATATTCCACGTCTGCACGAGGATTGAATTTTTATATCATTTGTATAAACGTATAAACATATTCTTATACAGCCTGCCGAGCCACGCGATCGACATGTCCGTAGTCTTTTCGGCGGTGATCGATACCATTCGCGCATTTGTTGAAGCAAATGAATCGGCGCTAAATCCATCTTGATCCTCTACAGATATCTTGCACGTCCGTCCGCAACCATCATCGGTGTCTGTCTGCTCGTCTCTTCTCTTCGCACATTCTGACCACCCAGATTCCGTTTCTGTCGGACTATTAATACGCGTTTCCGCGTCCAGTACGTCTGGGAGCAACCAGAAACGCTAGCCAAAACTAGAAACCAGTGGCCGTCCGTGTCTCGTTCAAGGTGGAATTTTGCACCTCGGCTCTTCAACCTCGCGCGTTTTCCTCGCGAACTCACCTCGGTGACGGTGATCGACCGGCGATCGTACGGATACGGAACCTTCCCATCCGTTTCGTGCCAAGTGAACTTTCAAATGTCGAGAGAGAAAGAGAGAGGAGGCTTTTCTTTTCGATGTCACCAACGATTCCCCGAGATGGATGCCGGGGACGACTTCATCGTTGCGAACGAATCGGCGGCGTCGTTGGTGTGAAACGACGCAGATGGGTCATTGTGATTTAAGCGGTCTTAATTTTTAACTAGTCTGGCCCGTTTATCCTCGACGCGTCAATCCTTTATTCGCTCACTCAACAAGCGCATACGATGATATCGTCATTTTTTGTCAAAATATCAAAGATGAAAAGTGCATAAATTTTTATTATTTATTGCAAAACGTGTAAGTACAGTATATTTGTACATAAATATACGCGCGCGCGCGCCAAAGTTCTTTGTCGCTAGTGATTACACAATAGCATTTAAAATTTGGACAAGATATAAATTAATTAAAAATTGTACTGAGCTAGTTTATAACATTGTAAGAAATTTGTGACATTCAATTTTGTTGACGAAATGTCATAAATTTTGATGATTGTTTGATGACGAAAAGTGTTAAAGTTAACATAGTTGTAAGTTTGATTCATATTCCAGCGCGCCGTTTAAACTTTTTCTGTCAATATTGTAACTTTTGATCAAACTTCGTGACTGTGGGACGAGATCGTGTAAAGGGTTATTTTCTTGATAATCTGAAAAAGAAATAAAAAAATGTGAGCGAATAGTATAGCGTAATTCGAAAAGAGGACGCTCGTTTCGCGATCTTGAGTGTATCCCGTTAGAAATTGCGTTCGATAGGCAACTACTATAAATCTTTCCCTTGAGAACTCGACGAGAGCCGTCTTGTTTCTTCCTCCGTCGTCTTCTCCGCGTTTCCTCTGTCGTCCCTTCTACCCGTTTGCAGCTCTACTCGTGTTTCCTCGTCGAACGCTTTTCTAGCAAATAGCTGCACCGTGGGCCAGATTTATCGATATACCCTTACCAAACAACGGGCACTCGAATTCTTATTTGCTCGGAGTGAACGCTCCTTTTCGATGAAAGAAATATTTTCGGAGCCAGGACGCTCGATTGATCGAAATTAACGCAACGTAGCTTCCCATTTTGTACACTGTTGCGAAAATCAGCATGGAGAAAGGGCAATGTGTGCAGGATACTTTACCTACGATGTACGGAATTATGATAGCATTTGTCACATGTTTGGTCGGCTATGCGCTGTGGGTAAGTGTGGTTTATACTTACAATTAGAAGAAAGTCCGCCATTATGAGATAGGTTTCTAATATGAGATAGCAGGCTTTCAACATCCAAATTCAATCGCAAATCCTTTTTCGCAACGATTACACGATCTAACAATGAATTTTCCACTAAACAGACTTCGCTCCAAGGTCAATAAATTCATGGTGGAATCAACTGAAGATGCCTATTAATTTAACAGAAACCCTACTGTCTTGTATTAAAATCCTATCTCAAGGAACTTTCCTCTAATAATCGCTTTTCATGACGATGTGCAACGTTTACGATTCAAAATATCTTCGATAATATGTCGATGACTGATTGACACGCATAAAAATACTTTACATCAAATTACATATTGACACCTGATAATTCAAAATATAATGTACTTAGTTCTTTTTTCGTTTTATAACCAATGACATTTTTCTCGGCTAGACATTTATTACGAGATAAAAGTTTCACTTCTCAAAGCTATATTTCTCTTCTTATGAGAGAATGATGCTCCTTTTTTTCGCACTAAAGTACTTAATGTTATTATGGTGATATATACCATACGAAAAGAAGTAGGAAAGTTAATATGCGAGTTTATCTCTTCAAACCATTTAGCATTGTTGTAAGAAAAGAGTAGCGATAATTCTAGCGGAAAAATGCTAATCTCCTCGGGACAGTAAGTTCTGAGTAATCAACTTATTTTGTAAAGAGCAGAGGTGCGGGCTTTTTTGAAGAGAAACATTTTCTCCTCCGACTGAGAACGAGCAAATTTATTCGCGTAATTAGGCAAGCTTAGCATTGTACTGTATGCAGATAAGGCATCACCAGAAGACGCTTTCGCGTAATCGAAAATAAACGATCCACCGTGTACGTACGTGAACGATGCACGTTAACTCCTGGTTATTTCCGCGTTTGAAGGCAAAGCACAGTTCCGCGTTTCCGCTTATATTAGAGAAGCGAGAGCAGTGCGAACGGTAGTTGTCGTGGCACTCGATATCGTCGGCATTGTTTGCCGTAATCGCTGCTCGCAGGACGAACTATAATCCGCAGACCCGCATACATTTCGCATGGGTCGAATGCCTGCTCGAGGACGCGCCGACTGCTAAATTATGGCCGCGTAATTAAGATGCGAGCCGATTGTTTCATACGGGGGTTCCAAGCGAAGGGAGACGACGAGCTTAACTTAGCTCGTAATATGGACGCCGGAATATTAGCTCGGTTTGTACCTGCGGTATTCACGATTGTCCAATTCGAAACATCACAGGCGAAATTCCGCATATGACATTTGTGGCATCGGTAACGAAGATTGCTTAATTAAATATTAAGAACACTCGAGAGCACTTCCTACTGAAACCACTGGAAAATGTAGTCTTGAATTATTTCCCGTTTTGTCAGACAAATATAATGTCATGTTATATTCTGTGCGAGAAACGAATATTAAAATAATAATATTTTATCTAACGACGTACATATACATACGGTACGTATATGTACTTTAGTGAACTTAAAAGACATCAAATGACAACGTTTATTACGTCGGCACATCATGCTGTTGCGCTAAAGCTTTACCTACTTGCAAAAATGCATTTTGTTAATGGAAATAAAATCAAACTAAATCAATTTTTGTCGCCATTTTCGAGATTGTTGATACAATGTTCGGCACGAGATGCCATTGACATCGCATGTTGGCGTCTTGGTTGTTACCATAATGATATAATGATGCAATATTACGCGCTATAGGAATCGATCGTTTGCCAGATGTAATTACAGACCGATGCATTATCAGATGCACACGCAAGATATGATTATTATCGCATTCTCCCTGCCGCAGGTGTGCACACGGACAAATGTGCAAAGCGTGTCGATAATAGCTGCTCTACAATAGATACACATCCAGGGGCTACAGAATATACAGACATGCGGGTGAATAAACGTAGAATTTTTTTTCAGCAATTTAATTATATTCAACATTTCCTTTTTCATTGTCACCTTTATTGAATCTTTTTACGAAAAGTAAACTGCCAGCTAGAGGAAAGTCCCCTACTACGAGACTTCTAATATGAGATAGTAGGCTTTCAACATCCAAATTCAATGACAAATCTTTTTTCGCAACGTTTACACGATCCAACAATGAATTTTCCACTGAACGCATTTCACTCCAAGGACAATATATTCATGGTAGAACCAACAGACGATGCCTATTAATTTAGCAGAAACCCTGCTATCTCATGTTAGGAACTTGTCTCATATAATAGGAGACTTTCCTCTATATGTATTTACGATTTATGTTATTAATGTTGAATACGATTATTTAATTTTCTTACCACTTTAAGAATATAGAAAGCAAAAAATAGTTTCTGTGAGTCAGGGTTCTTCATTAATTTTTGTTAACAACGGATGCTATCATTAGCACAACTATACAACTCGATCTATACATTTCATTGACATTAAATTCTAATTGAATCAATGCGCAACGTTATTCCGTGTCAGTCAACAAGTCAATCGCACGAGATTCGTGTCCTACGTCGGGTATAAACCACAATACCGCGAGAATACAGGCCATTGTCGGAGAGCGCGATATTTGTTTTTCCGAAGCCGATGCCGCAGGGAAATGAGAAACGATCGTTTGCAATGCATTATCGCGTTAAAAGCAAGTTGTTAATGTCGTGCGCCAAGTTGTTATAATTGGCCTGCATGTATGAGCTAGTTGCAGAATTCTTTTTATAAAAACCAGGCGTAATTGCGTAATTCCATATTGTACATACAAGGCAGGTGCACACCTCCAAAGCCAATTGTTTGTTCGCCTTTGCCTCCGGCATGAGGGTATGCGTGGTTCTAGCATTAATTCGTAAAGTATTCGTCAATAATTAAATCTGTTTCAAGACCTCGTTATGCCACCTGTCCCTAAAAATAAATTGGGTTGTTTGTTACATTTATTTTTTATTACGTAAAATATCTGATATATTACAATAAAATAGATGTGTTATTTAAATTGTTATCTCTTTCTCGTGAAATATGTGAAATGTGATTTTTATTTAATTTAACGCGCAGTATGTAAATATTAGTGAGACGAGAGAATGAAATAATACATAGTAAGCGAGGGATCAGATCTTTTTCAATGACGTCACGCTCACATTTCGCCGATCTGTTCAGAAGTGGCTATTCTGCCATCGAGCTTTTCTGGACCGATGTTTCTCGACTGTAAATAGAATGCTCGTAAAAGCTAGAGCATTCAATTGCTATCTCTGCTTATATGCAGGTCTTCTGATTTCCTAAGCTCTCGATATTCATTTCAGAAATGTATCAGCGTTGCCGATAATCTTTTATAAATTGAATTTAGGTTGTAACATGTAGGTTTTTCTAGCCTATGCGTTCTATTAACAACGATAACAAAATGACCAATTAAGATTAACTACAAAATAATAAATTTCTAAATAACAAACAATAAATATTGCACATGAATAAATAAGATATATCTTGCGCTTACTCGAGATGCGCAATATTACTTAGAGAATATTTTTGTTACTCATGGCGTGAATTCGCGGGTTAGCCGAACTTCGTCCAGACGCAATTGGCGAGGTTCGACATAAAACGCGAATCACCAACGTTTCGGTACAGAAAACATATTTTAGGAGAAGCTGCTCCAGCAAAACGTGGTATCTCAACTCCCTCTTTACGATCGAACTTTGACGCGTGCGGCAAAGGAAGTTTTATTTATTCTATGGCATGGCACGAAGCGATAATTCCTTCGATATTTTCCTCGACGCTCCGTTTCACACTTTCTCTGCATTCTATACCAACAATCCGCTTCGAATAATCCGAATAATTTCTTAAGTCGAAAATAGCCACGAATTTTCTCATCTGCTTTTGACGGCATATGATTTCAAATATCTATCAATTGCAGTACGAACATTTTTGGTAACAAGTCTTGTGCTCTTTTCCTTTATATGCAATAGAGCTGCAATCTTTTTTTATTATTTATTTTTATTAAAAATGTCTTATTTAAAAAATATTATTTAGCAGACTTGCTTATATGTGCTTGTGATGATTCGTTGAGAATATTATTATACTAATAGCTAACATGATTATCAATATTTCTCACTAGTGAGAACGCTGTTGAAGCTTCTCTCTTCTTCTCTCCCCTCTCCCCCCCTCTCTCTCTTGACAATATCGATATGGAATAATAACTCTATGTTTTTCATGTTTTTTCTCAGTCTAATATTTCTCGATAATATAAAATTAGATAGTTCTTCATTCTAGTTTTTATGGTACTTCATTTCTTGCGGTATGTCAGTCAGTGAAGATCTGCCAACATCCGTTAGTTACGACCGAGACGTAAAAAGAGTTTCAGTGTAATTTTAATCGGGGAACGTTCGGACGATAGCAAGAACTTTCTGCGAGAAGACGAGACGTTTCCTGCTATCTCCGAATCGTCGATTGCACTTTTGCTCCTTTCATTATGTCTCGTCTTCACGGTGCATTTCCCTATTTTTTTATAATTTCGGCAAATGTTATTCTCTCTTTAGTCGAGATGAACAATTAATTTACATATCAAAATAACCAATTTGCAAGAATTAGATTCTACTATACATAGTTAGGTCACCCATTATTATCTTATTCTAATTCAAATTTATTCCTTGCAGAGAGAGAAGCTTGATGAGTGGTTGTAAGATGATAACTAGATACATGGGTTGTCACAAAAACAATTATAACAATATTAATTTTCAATTACTGATAAAATATCCGTTTTAGTTAACGGATTGAGTAATAGAAATTAAATTGTCATATTTGTATTAATCACGTAACTCTTAGAAGACCCTTACGTGTTTATATAACTTAGATTCTAATCAGAATTTTTTAGATCGTATTTAGAAATAAAAAGAGTTGCTCTTTCCGAAAATCTATTCGATGATGGGATATCTGAAAAATGATACAAGTTGAAAGTGGAGATAAAAAAATAAGTAACCCCTGCATTTTCACTGACAAATATTCAGCTAATATATAATATAATTTTGTTTACTTTGAGTGGAATAAATCGTGGAAAAAATTCGATCTAAAAGATAAATAAAAGATACAATTATTAATTAATTATTATAAATATCTGTTAGTTAAAAATTGGAAATTATTAATTTTTGTCTTAATTTTCTTTTTTTTGTAGATATTCCACTCTTGTTGGTTAGATTCTTTAAAAAGAGCAACTGTTTTTTTCTCTGAATGACCGGTTGCAATCTAAATTTTTTTATTAGGACCCGAGTTACAAGAATTTGAAAGTATGTAAGGACCTGCCCTAAAGGACTTAATGGATTAATATAACTTGCACACTTGAACATTTGGACTTATCGATTTTCATGGAATTAACAGATTTTCGAAATAGTTTATAATTTTACATGTTAAACTTGTAATATTACTCAAACACTGATTGTACAGCTGAGCACTTTTGTTACTTCATGTAAAATCTCTGCTGTAACATTTGTTCACTTGCAGCCGCAAATTTATGCTTTTGAATAAAAGATGAATTGCGGTCTAATATTTCAAACAACGCAAATTGTGACTATTAATTTAATGTTGGTGAATTTAATTCCGTTATAATTTTTAGCTCGTTTTGGTGAAATAATTATGATTTTAATTAAAGTAAACTATAGTTTTTTATTTTCCTGGTTTTAGTTCTTACATTAGTGTTTTTTTATCCTGAAGGTATTTCAAAGTAATTTTTTAAATATACATATACACATTCAATTAAATACATAGTGAATTATAATGATGTAACATCTTATATAACAATATTTAATATTTTAAATTACAAACTTAATTTTACTTTATAAATAGTGCACTTTTCATTCTTAAAATTTATCTTTAAAATGTTTGTATTTTTATTAGCATTCGATATTACAATAATATCGAATTTTATTAGTCTTCGATATTACAGTACACGATATTAAAATAATTTAGCAAAACAATTTTAACGAAGTTTAAACGTAAATGAAAAGCACGAGAAATTGGAAAAAATAGGAGAAAAAGTTGTGACTATATATTTGTATTTTTAAATATTTGCTTTAGACAAAACTTAATTATGCAGCAAAAATGTTGAACATTGCATAAAGTAAAAGAAAATATTACTTATGTAGTATTAGTGTACGAATATTCGTACAGTTGTACAATCTATGTAAAATCTAACGATGCAGTCTGTCGCGCGTTTTTAACATTGCGAGCGGATTTATTGCCGTGTCCGAGGATTTCTTCCCCGAGGACGATTCCCCTTCTGGGGCTTATCCTAGTGGAATGTCGTTTTACTTTCTGCGTATTTCTCCTCGACGACTTTTATGTTGCCTCGTTGCAACGAAGTGTGACAAAAACCAGATACATGCAACCACAGAAAGAATAAACAAGAGATATTATTAAACATTATGTCGATTTGCACGATTAACGTGAGTACATAAAGCACGATGACATGGTTATATGAGGCGAAGTTGTAAATTAGATATCATGATATGACGATGTCGCAAGATATCAACATGTTGCTTTAACAGGCTGATTATATTAATTTATCGTTGTGCTTAGGAATTACGGACTCACCATCTTACACGAGAAATTCAATTAAATGTAGAGTGGAATAATTTTCTGTCCGAGTAACGTTTTTCTCTCTTTTATTTTTAGAAATATTACATAATTCTTTTCAGTACTTCTTACACCTTACGTTAATAAGGAAATATCTAAATGCTGATTTCGTATCTGAAGTCACTTTGTGCATTTCATGTGTATATTTTTAACTGATATAACTGATAAATAAAAATTGACTAGCAATGTCTCGGCATACAAGAGAAATACATATTAAATAATGAATAAAGTAGTAAGTCGTATTTTATTATCATTTTTAACTGAGCATCGAATATATAAAAGCATATGAAAAATCAGTATATTTTTATTATGTGAAAAAGCACCTATATGAAAAAACAGCATATTTTTAGAAATAATGATAACGCATTAACATATGCTTGCGTGCGTATGAGAAACATTGGGAAATAAAAATTAACATATTCATCACGTGACAAAAACATTTTTGGCCGATTCTTAGCGCGAGTAAATAAGAACTTTTTTTTAAAATGTATGTATGTGTTATGTGATACGTTTTTAGAATTTTTAGAACATTGTTGTTTGACGGTCAGTTTTTATAATGTAATTATTTAAATTTTACTTCAGCAACACGAAATGAAGTAAATGCAGAGTAAAGAGAAATATTTTTTAGATACGGGATAAAGCGTACGGAATTCGTACACGACAGGACATCGGTATATCCATATCATCCTGCCAGCGATATGACTGTAAAGCTTGTAAAAATCCTAAAAACAAGTCGTTAAGGTCTGGATATCTGGAATCATAAAGACCGTTTGGAACTTTTCCAAGCAATGTCCCCACTAGTTTCTTATAATGCTCGTCGGCCATTAATTGCTCAGTCAGAGTCGCTTGCAAATTCCGATGATTCTGATGAACTGGCGATCGATTATCGAAAGATCTTTTGATCTCGCTGGGCCTTGACCCTCTTTTCTTAGTGAAGCGTTCGGTTTCGTGTCCTCGGCGCATCGAGATGTCCTCGAAATATTCTTTTGGAGGTGATGCGACGCTCATACCCCATTGACCAAACAAATGGTGCTTTCCATCTTTCTCGATTTGCTCCTCATTTTTCCGATGCATCGATCGTCGAGACATATCTTTTAGAAATTCTGCAGGCGGCGATGAGGCGCTCATGCCCCATCTACCAGAATGAAACGATCTTTCGTGACTCAGTTTCTCCGTCATATCCTTCTTTCCTGCATCATGTTTCTCCTCCTTGCTCTTCCACATCAACGATCTCGCAGCTATGATCGTCTCGTCCTTCTTATTATCCTCACTGTTTTCTTCGTTGTTATTTTGAGAGGAACTAAATTGACCGGGAGATTTCTTTATAGGAAGTTTGAAATCGATCTTACGATTTGAATTCTTACTAGTTTCAGCAAATTTTTTGAAACTTTTATTTGTAGGACTTTTAGGAATATTTGGAGTCTTCAATTGGAAGATCAGCTCTTTGGAAGGCAAATTTGCATGATTGTTGTTCTTGCTCTTTCGTTTCAACAAATTCGCCGTTTTATCTTCATCTGTTTTATTGTTGTTTTCTTTTTTGTTATTTCGGGGGAAATTAAACTTTAAATATTTTTTCATGGGAGATTCTTTGAAACCATTCGTATGATTTAAGTTTTTGTTGTTCTCTGAAGATTTCGTTAAATTTGTATGCATACTCGTACTATTTTTAAGAATATGTAAATCTTTGAATTGTTGTGAGATTGAGTGTTCAGGATGCGAATTTATTACGGAACCGAGACGGTCTTTTTTAAGTTCGCGCTTCTCGTAATCGATATCTGCATTCTGTTTGATGACTGGATCTTCCTTTATTTCGTAGTCCTTGTGTCGTTGATGAGTCGTCGTGATAGGTGCCTTTCGAAGAAATTTTTCAGATGAATTTTTTATACTTCTTCTCCATTCATCGCTTTTGACTTTTTTAGATGCTCCATCAACATTTGTACCCGCGTGTTGTTTTGAGTTTCCCCAAGAAGAGTGAAATCGATTGCCAGAAGAAACATTTTTCATACCCGTGTTGTCTTCAGTCGCTGATAGATGCTGCACAAGCGGTTTCAGAGTGGCAGGATCAAGCTATTGCACAGTAATAATAAAAAGTCATATAAAAATTTACAAATTAACATATTCAAGATTTTTCCGCATTTTCTTTTACGTTTGTTTGAATCTTGTTATAAAATTTACAAAAAGGGTGCTTTTATTCTAAAATGTCTTAAGTAACGATATTTAAGTTATCTCAAATAAAGAATGTCTATTTCATATAGACAAATTTATGAATATACACATATCATATGTTTTGAATATTAATTGACATTAGTAATTTTATTAAGTAATAAATGATTTTCTTAAATTGACTTTAAAACTGCTTTAACAATTTTAATCTGTTTTCAATTGTCAACAACATGCAATCGATTTTACGTCAAAATATTTGTTATTGACTTTAATGTTACATGACTTACTTCCATATTTGTTTTCAACGATTCGCTTTCTTCAAGTAACTGTATAGGAAGTTTCAATCCTTCCTTTACATTTTCGTGGTGTTGCTCGTTTTTTAAAAGTATTGGTATCTGTAATAAACACTATCATTGCTAGAAGCGTATTGTATTAAAATTTATAACGTATTAAATAATATTGCTTTATCCTACAGTTATAAGAAATATAAAAAAATAATTTAATAATGATTTTTTTTGGAGACTCTGTACCAAAATATAACAGCATGAAAAACGTAAGTTAATTTAACATTTCTCCCCAAAAAGAGTAATTTCTATGTGTCCTCACTGTGATCGATTCGTAGTTCGCAAGTTTTCCTGCTTTCGTAGTTTCTTCGACATTGTCGAGGGTAAGTTTCACGTTTCTTCTGTACGCTGCCCATTTTTCTCTCTCCTGTCGGCTTATCTCCTGCATTTTCTTTATCCACGGATCCGCCATCCTTTGTTCCGAATCCTCGGGTTTTGTAAATTCCATCCCCAGGTTTCTCTCCGTCAATTCTTTCCTGTTAAACCGGTTGAGTATTGCTTTTTTTGCAATAATTTGTTTTACGAATTGTACCGTTTAAAAACTTATTTATTCGTAATTGTTCGTGAAATACATATCAACTTTTGACATTCTTTATGTAGAATAAGTATAGAATGTTTTAAACCATTTGCGTCATTATTGACTTGGTCAAAATGTAAGACATTTGACATAACAGAAATGAAAACGGAAACTTTATGAACATCCTGTGTTATCAACGCAGTGACTGACTGCGGTTTACCGAAATACCTCGGGCCATAGTACTTGTCAGGCGGTTTCCAGTTGTAATTCGGTAACCGCTGAATGTTGTTCCTGTGCCTCGAAACCGCAGGGTTCTTCTCGAACTGTCTTGAGTCGGTGTAATCTGCAAACAAGACTGACGTTGGATACTTGATCCTTAAAGACGAGACTTAATCGCCACTTAGTTACATTTCGAACGTATAATGTGAAATAAGCCAAAGTACTTGAAGTTGAGGGTCCTTGTCAAAAGGGCACTTGATGTCTTTTGCCATGCGTTATCTCCTGATTATCTTGTTTGTTAAACTTAGAGATATATTACTTTTATATTCCAAATTGTTGTGAAGGCTCCCGAAAAGAAAAATATAAAGGAAGGAGAGAATGTGTGCCAATGTGAGCCACAAAATGAACAGACCTCAGTTCTCACAATATAATTCCTCAATTTCTATTTAATATAGGTTTCGACCCTTCTTCGGGTCTTCTTCAGTAACTCGTACAATCGAAAATATAGATCGGCACAGCATCGAAGTCAATCCTCTAATTTTGTCAATCAGTAAATCTCTAAATGATGCCCGACATAAAGACAGTCATTTTAACATCGTCGTCACGGACTCATCCCTGGTCGAGTTAATCAGTCCTCTTTATGTCGGGCATCATTTAGAGATTTACTGATTGACAAAATTAGAGGATTGACTTCGATGCTGTGCCGATCTATATTTTCGATTGTACGAGTTACTGAAGAAGACCCGAAGAAGGGTCGAAACGTATATTAAATAGAAATTGAGGAATTATATTGTGAGAACTGAGGTCTGTTCATTTTGTGGCTCACATTGGCATTCTCTCCTTCCTTTATATATTACTTTTATGTTAAACGGTTATCATAGTTCTTCTTAATGGGTTAATGAACAGATGAATTAGTTGACTCGCAACAGCAATTGCATTTTCCCTTTGTAATTTGTCTAACCATCTAACACTTATTATCGTTTAAATATTTATTCATTATATTTTCTTTAGTTGTATTTCTTAGCACTAAGGACGATCCGGAGTGGCTCGAAACGTTTGTATTTTACACTCTATTATTAAATTGTCCATGACTATTTTAAAGACTACGTCTTATTACCTGCGTACGGCTCGCATTGGCCTTTCCAACCCTCCACTGGTTTTTAAAATATTTATCCATTTTTTTTGGTGAAACCATTTCCTTTGTGCTAGATCTATCATTTATTATTTCTTCTGTCCAACATTCTGCAAAGTTTACTTCAACTGTCTATTATCAATTCGACTTTTCAAAATATAAATGATCCGTTGCGATATCTCTCGGTTGTTTAAAAATCTTGTTGACGGCAATATACAATAGAAAGATCGTTTGCACAGTAAAGCGTGATGGTGATAAATGTGTGAAAAGGGATCAATTTCGCGTAACGCGTATTAGCTCGTAAACGTACAATGAAACTAGTCGTTTTGGCGACATGGTCTAGCTGAAGTTGTGCGCTCTTGGCCACAGTCGGTTACAGTTTAACGATATTTAATTGTCAACGAGGTACGGACAGTAATTGAAAAGATAAAAGCGTAGTAAAGCGTTACGGGAGCCATAGTCGTTTCTCGCGTGGAGTTCATTTACCGGTATTTACTTTTGATTCGTCAACCGCCAGACATCCATACATGCATCGTACACGCGCTTGCGGATACGTGTGCATGTCACCATGGCCATTCGCTGTCGTTTTCTTTGTTTGTACGTTTAGCTTTGCGGGGAAACTTTTTAGCAATCAAGTCACTTTGAAATAAAATAAAAATTATCTTCGGATAATAGACTTTAGTTAAATTCTATATTCGAAAAAAAACCAAGAGACTGCGTTAGCGCAGTATTAGGATACTGAAGACGCATGATTTGTTTGTTATTGATATTATATTTTAAGAGGGTATTGAAAATTGAGAAATATAGATAGAATTGATAAAAACATGATTAATAACTTTTGAATATAATTTAAACAAAAAGTGAGTATTATAACATATCGAATGTGAATATAAATGTGATGAACATATTTTACGTACTAAAATAACTTTTGATAGTCAATGAAACATAATTTATTAGTATATTAACAGAGGAAATATTTTTCGATTATTTTCAAAGAGATGCGCTACAAAAATTCACGATGTGCAATGTATTAGTGCGATTTCGGGGTAAATTAAGAACAGAAAAGAAATTTTGACTGACATTAACTCGCCAATGGGTAGCACTTTTAGCAGAATTTAATTTATTTTGTGACGCACAGGATGCTTCGCTACTGACCATGGAATTAGATTTTGGGTGCGCCAGCTTTTGTTGGGGAAAAAGCAACTTTACCCTTTGACGCTGGAGTACGACACTGGAGTAAACTGTAATCTACGAAGTTAGCACCGTATTTTGAGCGGATCGATATAACGAGTTGAAAGTATCCGACAGCCTTTATCGCTGCACGGAGATTGCATTCGGCCACGACTTTTATGCGAAACGCCCCGCGACTTTAGCCGACGCGTTACGATCGCGATACGATCCGCGCCGGAAATAGAAAATCGATGCTAACCATTTCGAACGGATTCAAGTTTATCTGCGAGATTGACGTCAGAGCTTAACCTAATTGTTCGAAAAGATGTTTGCTGCGAACCGGTGAATATCAAATAAATGAGCCCTTTTTATCTCGTGACAAAATTACGAGGTAGACTAATAGTCGTAAGATTCTTATTCGTATCTTACATTCTAATGTGCGCTAATATAATTATCTAATTCCGACTTTTATTTGTTTCTCTTGCGACAATCACGTCTATTTTAATTTATTTCAGCACCATTGATCAATTTGGAGTCAGCTTTTTCTAGGGAAAATTCGATGACGTATTATCTTTTTTACCATTGTCTAAGATTGAATTTTAAATATTCCCCGTAACTATAATCCTCATATGAAAGTGTTATTACGTTCGGTTGAAATCGAATGAAATGATAAGACTTTGTTGTTTGTGTGATTAAATTTTATATCTAATTTTGGAATTCTAGAGAGCTCTAAAATTAAAACATTAGTTCTAATACACAGATATACCAGTAACACGGATACACTGAAAGAATTAAAGTAATTTATTTACGTAATAGAATTTTTTAACGACCTAATCTGTAGTAATCCTGCGGAAGCTAAAATAGAGTAAGAAAATTTAAGTAAGCATTTGAAGAGAGAGAGCGCAAACTCGAAGATATATTTAACTCACAGCACATTTGCTGCGGTGTCCGAGAGAACGGAATAAAGTGCAAACACGCGTTTACAATTTACCATTCAACCAACACGTTTCCTGATAATTACTCGTGTCTGCGAACAATCTGATCGAGATACCAGTCTGAAAATGGTGATTTTCATCGGATTCCGACGCGATGAGATAAGAGTAAAATCAAATTATTACAAACCGGATAATCAGTGTAATCTCGATAGCGTACCGATCGATATTCTCAGCCGTATCAAATGCGATTCGTCTCGTAACAGTGGTGTAAAAAGACAATGAAAAGAGATCATAGGAATCTCGCCGCAAAAAGCGAGAGAAACGCCAGTCTCCTCCGATCTTTTTCTTTCAGAATCACAATCGTCGGTCGATCCGCTGAGGCGGATAGAGATAAGAATTCCGCGTTACGCCAGTTATAGGAATCGATTTTTGTCTTTTTTTTTATTTGACTTGTCGTATCTTGCGTCGTAAATTATGGCGTAGCAACGACTACGGTCACTACACTAGATTGTAGTATAGTACTTTCTTAAGTTCTTTCTGTATTTACATTTGCACATTTACAATGCATTAACTTTATCCAAAATCACGCGGTTGCGTTATTCAAGTGCGCAATTACTTAAACTAGATTGCTTTCTAAAAATTTGTCAAAATAAGACTATAATAGCATAAAATTGCTGACAAACTTCTAATAGCTTTGAGTGATTTGTTTATATTTCGGAAAAAATTAAAATCATTGTTTTTAAATCACAAATTAAAAAATTTAGTAAACGTTTTAAAAGTTACCCTTATACATGTAATTAAGAAATTCGTGCTACTCTTCAAAAGGTCAAATAAAATATCTTACTACTAGTATCAATACTGTTGTCGACTGTGTACCTCTATCGCTCTTTTTATTAAGTGAGGTAATAAACGTAGCTTGTTGTTGGATTTCAAAATTGTCGTGTAAAATAAAGAGTTAGTTGCTTACCAGACGAATTCGAGGCATGAATGAGTGGCGACAGAAAGCAGAAGACAAATGTCACAGGCACGAACAGGTGGTTACTATGGCTGCTGGCCATTTTGTCCGGCAGCATATGATATACACATCATGTATGTACATATACTGACCGATCGAAATAGTGGGGATTGATTTATTATCCATCAACGAACCCCGTTGTAGCAATTCTCTTCACTCATAATCATCCTAGCACTCGTCGAAGAGGAATCGGTATGTGTCGATTAGTCGCGATATCTTTTCAATGGAATATCGTGAGACCACGAAGAATTGAACTACAAACATCAGTGTAACAACTGTTCGATCAGTAAAAATAATCGTATTCTTGAGCAGATGCTATTTTTGTATAAAATAACAGAAATAGGTAAGTAATAGAAATTTCTAAAGCTTGGTTATATATTCGTAACTTTATTTAGCAAATCTGTCTTTTATTAAGAATATAATTATGTCTTGTACGTTAAACGATTGTGTGTCGAATGGCTTTTATTCGATTTTATAAAGGAGATATTTATTTTCGTTTACTAGAGTGAGTCACGTACGTTATCGATCGTAGTATTCATATCAATGCAAAACCAATACGATCTTACAAATGGCACGGAAAATCGAGAGTGCCGTGTCCGATTTCGACACGCGCATTGCCTGATCGCATTTTGTTCGTCTTAATAAACTATGCAAGCGAATAAAGCAGTGCACATGTTCGTGACCGATTAATCTTTATTGTTGTTCGCTTGTTTAAGCGAGACACTTCGTGAATCTATATTACCTATTTTTACAGATACCTAATCGAGATCAGGATTAGGCGTTTACACCAAATAAATTACAATAAAGTTTAAATATACGTATAATATATGTATAAGCTGTGCCAGTTAACATGTTATTTATATGTAAATTTATATGTAAACAATACGTAATATATGGATTATCAAATTCATTCGAAACTTCATATTTTTAATCAGAAATATCAGAAATGTATATTTATTATTTTTAGTTTGTGTTATTTTTAGTTTACTAGTTTGGGTGCAATTTAGAATAGCACAAACATTAAAACCGGTTGTAAATATTTTGATTTTATACCTGTAACATATATAATGTAAATTTGAAATATTATTATTTACTTTTTAAATTTTAATATTAAAAAAATATTTTTAATATCAATACAACATCCATAACAACCTGCATAGAAGTAATTTTAAAATTTACGGCATAATCTGATCGAGACATCTATGGATCGGTGTATACGATGCGGATATACATATGTATATAAATCATTTCTATTTTTTTTCTTTTATCAATACAGCTCGCTGTAATATTTGAGAGCTAACAATAAAATATGACATGACAGTGGAAACTAACCGGTTGAGACAGGTAACACAATATCATGTATGAGTTTGTCAATTTTTGAACGCAATTTTTATTTAAATTATATTTGTATTGTAAAAGTATCGCAGTATTATTATTCACCAATTAATGAAAGTTCATATTTTTACTATAGTATTAGAAAGGAAGTAAATTAATTTTATTTTTCTTTTGTATATAAATGAGATAATGTTTGAAATGATCATCTATTAAAAGATTTATACATCAAACGAGAATGCAAAAATATAAATTTTCTCTTATTGTTTTTTATAGTAAGCCAGTTATTACACTTCTTCAATCAATTACGTAGTGCAGTTGCTGGTACAACTATTATACATGTATACTCGTATTGATAGACATCAAGAACGACGTTTCTTAAATTTGATTTCCTCTTATTAAGTCCTTGGATCATAAATACTTTTTAACATAAGCATATATTTATCCCTTGTTCGATTCAACTAACACATTTTGAATATCGTTCAGATGCCAATACATTTCTCGATCTTTCCCTGTTACGTTTTAACCTAATCAGGATACGTATTATTTCTGGAACACATTCCGATAAGAATTGTTCGATTACTTCCTACATTTCTATTGTGTTTTCTAGAGAAAATGGAATTATTTTAATCGGAATCCATTTCGATTATTTCCATGATAGATGCCCTATTTATCCACAATTACATCAAAATTAAAATTTTTATATCAAAAGACAAGCGTTTCAAGCGAATATCACGACATCATTAACAGCAGTAGCTGACTACGCGCTTTTTCGTTGATGGTCGTACAAAAACAAAAATCTAACGTCACTCTACATATGTACTAACTGAATTTCTGACAACTACTCGAACGAAGTAGAATCAAAATGATAATAAATATTTTACATATTTCTCTCTCTTATATTTGTTCAAACCTTTATTTCTGTCTTTTACTCTCAAACTCTAATTCTGAATTTTTTATTTTATAATTAACATTACCCACGTTTTTCCTAATATCGATCTGGCTTGTCAGTGATATAATTTAGAAATACCTTTAGTGTCTTATCTTATGGTTGAAATACGGTTGATACGATTATTTTCTCTCGAAATATCTTCTACGTAAAAATGCGGAAAATCTGTAAAGCTATGAATCTTCTTACAATTTGATCTTCCCTTTCAAAATAATCTGAAGAAATCTCTTCATATTCTTCAGAAAGACTTTATGATTCCTTCGAAATCACATTTGGCATGGAATAAAATTTCCTTCTCTCTGGTTTTTCTAGAAATTTTAATGAACGTATATTTGATTTTGTGAGTAATCATTTTCTCTTTGGCCCCTTCTCTCTCTCTCTCTCTCTCTCTCTTTCTCTTTCGACGTCCCAACTAGATTTTCTTTTTTTACTTTTACTCGTGAAAGTGACTTTGTTTTCTTTTAAACCAACATTAGAAATTTTTAAGTCCGCACAATCACAATCATTCATATTATAAATTATATTGATATTATTCTCTTTTCGTTTGACGTTTGAATCTAATGAATCCTCAAATGAGGAAACCTAAAGTTTAAGCTACTTCTTCCTGGATTCTTTTCTTCGTTGGGCGATGTCTTTTGACTTTCAAGAGAATTCCCTCGGTATTTCTCGTGGCAAGCCGATGTGAACTCATGCCTGTCACGACTCCGTTTCTTGTCTTTTGCTATCAGCTTTTCGATTTCGGCCTCATGTACCTCAATATCGGTAACAATTTCCTTGAGTGAGTTTTTATAGACTCGACAATCCCATAGCGATCTATTTCTGAATTTGATTATCTTGACTTTTGTGACCGTCTCCTGAATTTCGATGATCAGTGCACGAAGCTGTTTTAAAGAAATCTTGTCATTGAGATATGTCACATTTAGTTTAGCATTAACTCTTACTTGCCGATTCGGTGACTAACATATACGAATTTATTCAAACTACAATCAATATACACATATATTGGTATATTAAAATTCTTTTTTTTATTATATAGAATCTTAATCTAGAAATATGAAGACATCGATGTTTTTGTTATAAACAAACTTTCTTAATTTTTTAAAAAATTTTATCTGCTTTTTTGTAAATAATGGTGTAAATAATAATGATATAAAATATGCGAGTAAACTATAATTGCCAAATATTCTTAGATATATTTTATGATGCTTATTGTTAAAATATTGAAAACACATGATATTTTAATACAATATAAAACTGCCTATATATTGTATCTAATGAATCAGAACGTATTTGACATAGTTGAGTTGCCCTTATTTGATACAATAATTTTGAATATTGTAATAATAAAAATATAATACGGGATTAAATATGTGTATTATCCTTAAAATTATGTATGTGAATATGTGTAAACGTATATTAAAAAAACAAAGGAAAATAATGTTTTAGTAAAATTTTATCCTCAGTTGTATGCCGTGTCTAAGTCTAAATCATCTTTTATTATAGCTATATAACCCCATGTACATTATTACGCAAGTATAAGGCAAACGAAACAAAAAATCTTCCCTAAAGTTTTATGAAATAAATTTAGTTTTGAGAATAAGCTGTCACAGTTTTTGTTTGATTATTTACTACGGTCGAAGGGAAAATTCCTTGCGCGTGAGGATAGCCAAGTAATTTTGCTGCCTCGATTTTTTAGTGAGATATTGGAAGTTTCTGCTGCTGCTGTCGGTGACACTCGATTTTGCGGAGGCAAACTTTCTATCTCCACGATGCAGGAGACCCTGCAAATTTAAATTGGATTTCATTGTAATGACACTCATTGAGCCTAAATAAATTAAAAACATGTAGACAGAGACTTTTAGCGATATAGTCAAACGAGGAATTAACATATAATGGATTAGTATACTGTCACGCATAGATAAATTTCTATTCATAATATTTTATGGTACGATCCGGAAATTATAAATATACAAGATTTCACGAAATGTGTCTTACATAGAAAAACGGATAGAATTATATTAAGTGACGGAAACAAATAGAAAAGTATGACGTGCTACCCTTATAACCTCAGCGACTATTGTAACAAGCAGGAGAAGACAAATGACCGCCATGATAATATGTAATTCGCTACTTATGTTACTATTCGAAATAACGATTATATTTTGTTGCTAGATGTTTGTACAATATTCGTGCAATTGAATCCATAAAACAAATGCATGAACAGTTATCGTTGTTTAGTAATAAAGAACTTTATTATTACGGACACAAAATAACATAAAGCAGAGTAGATACACACAATATTTTTCTTTATCCATATAACCCATAAATATATGGGTACACATGGGTTTACACATACACGAAGAAACTTGGAGCGTCACGTCGTATGAGCGATTTAATTTCGTTGCAACGGACGATGCATTAAAACTCGAGGAGAACAGCTACCCATATCGTCGGCCGGGTGTAAAAACTGGCTTTATTTATCAAAGCTGTCGTCACGTTGACAGTTTTCATTAAGCCTCATAAAATATTGACTGTGGCTTGGCTGATCTGAAATTAAGCGAGCGGATCGGGTAACAGTCAACTGTTTGTTGCCAATACAATTCAACGGTAAAATTTGTAAACGATAATCGTGTAAAATATGTGGCGCATTAAATGCGTAAATTGTCTAATGGGATCGGATGTAATAATTTACCGAAATTAACGTTGCGAGATGATTCGACCACGAGAGACCAAATAATCGTGACATGTGTGATATAATTTTCAGAAAATTAACGTTAATATTATTCCGATTGTTTCAACATATCGTAAAAACATAATATTGTTGTATTAAATATACGAAATAACTACCCTCCGGATAAATTTTTGAAAAGTAAGAAATTAAATTATTAATAATATAATTTGCTGTCACGAACAATCCTTCGATCCTTAAAATATCATTTATGTGCGCTAGATCTCATTTTAAAGGACACTAAGATTTTTGTTTTTATTCAGTTGTTCACATTGTATGTTACATTGTAAATTTAAATTATATATTGTATTCCGTCTTATTTATTCTGTTCGATGCTACGATGAATCAGTCGGGATCATTTAATGTCTACAACTGCAGAATAAGATCATATCATTCTTGGCGAATTTATGAGGTGTCGCGACATTTTGTAATTTGCAGTTTTATGTGACTGCGCTAGGTTCTGACAATTTTGTGTGAAATGTAACGTTCGCCGACAACTTCGGACAGTTTTTGTTAGCTTATATATTTAAAGATTTACATGAAACTGAGTCTATTTAGATATTGTTTGTGTTATCAAAACGGAAGTATTACAAATAAATTGAACATAAATGATTTAATCTAAGTCAATCATTATTTGTGATAATTTAATATTAATTATACGTTTGCTAACTAATTTTATGTTACTATATTATTATTTTGTCAATAAAAATTTAAGTATATCAATCATAATTAACTTAATTTTGTATGGCCGTATATTTATTAACCATGAACATATTTTTTCAATTACGATATTAGAACTTTATGCAATTATTGTGTGAATATATTTGTAACAATTGTTCGTTTACCGACATTAATTATTTATATCCTAAAATATCATTAACGACCACATGAATATTTCAATTACTATTTTATATATTTCTTAATATCTTATTGCAAAATTATAAAATATTAAGATGACTAACAAATATTACAAATTTCTGTTTCAGCCAACCATTTTCGGGACAGTAGCCTCGGACTTAAATCCCAAAGATGGGAACAGCCGAAAGGTGAGTGTTATTTTTGAATTCTTCTTTATTATTTCATCGGCTGCGTAATAACTAACATTTCAAGAGGAAACGATTCAAAGAACGGTAACGAGGAATCATTTTTATGTCAGACAACGTCTAGTCCCGAGAGGAATTTTCATCTTTTCACGCTACATCACCCCAGGGATCTTTCCGAGAACCGTAATGAGTAAAAATTGCTGCTAAGTCTCTGGCTCCGCTCTGCTAATCGTCCCGAAATAGAGCGGCTGGCTGCTCTAATTAAAAGTAACAGCGCTACCAAGTGGTCTACCCTATCCGGTGGTTTTCTCTCTCTCTCTCACGGGGTCCTAACGTATTAAACCTCGCAAACTTTCCCTTTTTCGACCGCAGGCCCACTTATGCGACATCTCTCGTCATTGTAGAATTATACATAATGAACGTATAATGTTTTTATGATAATATTTCAGTTAAATGTCGACATTAATCAGCTTAAGCGTGTCGTTTCAAAATTTTTACATAACAATAATAGTAATAATGCAATAATATTCTAAAATTTGAATTTCTTAAATTTCTCTACTTGTAAAATTATCATCGTAATATATGTTACCTAGTATCTTTTTTTGTGATATGTATAATCTACGAGTTTATTGATGAATTTCTAACTGATATTTTAATTTAACAAAATTTGATTGCTCGTTATCATTTGTTTTCAAGTTACGAGATATTTCAAGAAAGAATAAAGTTTCCGAAGAAGAGACTAGGTGTCTTTTGCCACATTTCTGTAGTATTATTCCTAGTAGTAGGAGTTATTCATGCTAATTGTAAGCAATCCGTATGTCGGACATAATATACTATTACGCGTAACAAATGCTTATTACGTGTAGAGATGCTAACAATGTGAAGATAAATGTTAATACACATGTATTATTAGCTTTATGGTAATTAAGTCCACTTTGGCACACAATAATATCATTAAATACAACGAGGTACTGGTTCTAGATTATATCTTTACTATCTATTGTAATACTATGTTATATCAATTAGGTACATTAGGTTTGATTTACTCAGTTGTTAATTCTGTTTTCTCCGGTAGTAATTGTAAAATTTATAATAATTTTTGGTTGTTTGTCGATATTGATCTGAATATTTAAACGGTCGGAATATCAACTTTATTGTCAATATCATACAGCTTTATCATAACATTTTTTTTCCATGCGTAGTAGCAATTTACAATTACAAATTACAATCTCTAGAAGCGAGGGAAATAAAAATGTACTATTTACAATTAGATTATATCGAAGAATTAATCAAGGCTTCTATGAATACGTTGAAAATGATTATCCTGCACTGCTTCATTGTGAAGTACATACATATTAATCGCACCATTAAACACACCCCAGTCCGACATGCCATATTTCTTAGAAACAAGCCATGAACATTTCGCGTGCTCCATTGAACGGAGATCATCTGAGATATTTGATTGCGGTATTAAAGGCGATAGACATATTTCGAGGAGTTGGAGGACGGTGTACGAAGGCAAAAAGATGAATTGGCAAAAATGATGGCGCTCAGATTCCCTCGCTGTGCGCATCTTGCTAGTGGTGTAGCGAATCGTTGCGGATTTATATGTTCACGTACTGTGATTACATCCGCGACACAGTAGCACACCATTTCGGTGGAATGTGTTCGACGCGATGGAAGAGCAAGCACGTCAGCGGTCAGGCGAGGCGCGCGGCACAACACGATTAATACAAAACTACCAACTAATTTTGGATTTAGTTAAGGCAACTGGATCGTGTGACATGGTGCGGAAAAATTTCCGGAAAAAAAAGAAACGTGCGAATTACGCTTGACACGTTTGAAAAAGTAATGCCGCCCTATTTTTGCTCGCTATTTAATTGTGCGTCCCTCGCGCTATCGCGCGTGAACTCAATTTATTAGCGTACAGGGAATACTTTGGACTGCGTTGCGCGTCACGGACGGGTAATTAATCGCAGCCTCTGTTAATGTACCTGTATTAATGCGCATGCCAATTAGATTCGGTGGTAGTAGTTCGATATACGTATATATATCGCTGAACGAGGTATAAATCCGCCGTAAGTTATGGGGCCCGTGTAATTTTCAGTATGCGAACGATTTGCGAACGACTTGTAAGCGGACTTGAATCGATATTTTAGCGTCGCGTGAATGGAGAAAATTACGCAGTCCATTTAGATATTGCGATAAAGTACAAAAGAGTCCGAGTACTTTTTGAATTACATATGAATCTCACATTAATAAGAATGAGAAAGATATTCAAGCCAGATTTAGAAATAAAGCCTCTCTGTCTCTTTCTCTCGCTCACACTCGCCCATTCGCGCAAACCCTCATCCAATTAATTATTTAATCTAATTGTATAGGGCGCGCCATTGTCGGAGTATTTCAAGCCGCTAGCACTTTGTTCTCGTGTGATTGCAATTTTCCCTTTTGTGACCCATGCAGCGAATTTTCGTCGTCAGCGATTCATCGTGCGCCGCTCAAAGCGCTTTTCTCTCGCGGTTGCACGAGGGTCTCCCATGTCGTGAAAATCGCGTCAGTCGCGAGGGATTCTTTTATCCTTGCAGGTATAGGCACGAACGAGATTGTCGCGTGATGTTAGATGAAAATAAGAGCGAGAAGAGTGTCGAGAGAAGAATGACGAGAGAGATGAAAAGAAGAATGAAACGCGCGCCGAGTGAAGCAAGGGATTCAATGAAAGATTTCTGTCATGTTTACTGGCGGTAAATATTGCTGATGGCAGGAAAGGAGTACCGGCGCTTGTTTGGTCATGAATATAAATGTCTCTCTTACTTCGATATCAGATTCGTGTATGATAGAGAGGCGGAAAACGTATATATACGAGTTTTGTCACTGTAGTAACGTACGTATGAGTGATTAGTTTCGCGTTTTCTCCTAGATAAAATATTAATTCTTTTTCAAACTCCAAACATCGCCATTCGGCAAAATATTAATATATTTTTAGTTTGGAAAATGGATAAATTATTTATTTACGTACATTCCAAGTGAATGAGAGGTGTGCTGAATTAGACCAGAAAGGAAAAGGCAATTCGCATTGAATGGAATATTGATGAAAATATCGTGGATTTTAGAATATGCCGATGATATTAATCGGAAATATGATACCTTCGTTCTCTTTCACTACGCACAATATACTTTGTGCCATCCATTTCCATATCACGTGTATTTTTCGTGAATTTTAACATTAATTTAACGAATTCGTCAAACTCTTTGACGAGAATAAACTCCCACAAAGTCAATTAGTCTTGTTTGACTGTAGGTAGTTATTAGTACTTTCAGCAGCACTTTGATATCCATGTAATTACGCAGTATGAGCTTATATAGACGGAGCAATTTAGAACTTCAGAGCGTTAGAAAGTCTTTTTAGTAAGTGCCATAAAGCATAGATGGATTAAAGCAAGTATCATCTTTGTTAATTAACTTCATCTACTACATCACATTAAATTTGCGAAACAAATTGTTGCTTTACAATTACTTCTTATATTTGACAATTATGTTTCGAATACAATTTATAAGACTTGTAAATCCGTCAATAACACACATAATATGTAAGAGATTAAGAAATTACCATCTATTGCACATAATTATGTCATTAATTTCCGATACGCAGAAATGCCATGTCAATTATTGGAACAATCCAATTTTTTACCATAGTACATTTTTCGTATAAGTAAATGGTAAAATGATTAAGAATAATTCTATTTTCAAAATTTGCATTAACACTCGACAATCATAAATTAGGAGAAAGCGCAGACCGCGGACAATGGCGGAAAAGTACAAGGCATTCTACGAAGATTCCGATCGTGTAGATGGATCATAAAAGACGCTATTGTCTGCCGGGAGTCCCCCATTCCGGCCATCGCGCGACTGGCCGAATTATCTTTATCTCTTCCGTCTAATAACGACTCGGTACGCTCCGGAATTAGAATGGTAAACGTGGGGAATGATAAAGCGAGTCTTTAGCGCCGTTAACGAAAAATGCCCCGTGGCGTTGCGGCGCGGCGGGTTACATCGCCGAATGGCATACGCGAACGACAACAATAGTACGACCCCATAACGTTAAGAGCTTTTATGATCCAGAGCGTAGAAATCGGATAAGCTGACACAAAGTAACGAGTTTCCTAAAGTTGCTCCTATGAATGGGATGTCCGCTTACCAGCCGACTTACAAAGGATAAAAAGATTAAGTGAAATATTGAAAGTATAACATTGCACACTAGAAATGCAATTGGCAGACGTTAACAATCGGCGACAATGTTGGATAAAATTAATACATTTATATGAGATAGCACAGAAATGTCGGGGGGGGGGGGGGCAGATTAGAAGCCGGGAGCTTTTCTTCGTGCATATTGTATGTTTCATGCTTTTATCGCGTAATAAACGGATGAATGAAAGATCGATGCGTCGATATGTTCTCGGTGTTATCGCGCGCGGACAATGGCCAGATTGGATGAAAAAAATATGCAGCCTGCTGGAATAGTCGTGTGCCTGTAAATTTTCGCGCTAGCGGTATAAATTCGCGGGATGTCGAAAGCGGCGCAGTCTCGTTGGCTTTTGTGCGCCTCGTCGATTTTTATTTAATCTTGACTACCGTGAAAGGAACGCGTGCGCGTTTTTTTTTGCGCGATTATTTTCCAGAAATTTGTCATCACATTCTGATTTTAACGTGTGTGTCCTACGGGAGAATATCTCCTTTAATCGAATTGAAATTGTACATTTTCAAATAAGAGACGAACACGCGTTTCGTGCGTTTCCCGACAGAGACATAGTAAATATAGACTGAGCGTCCCATTGAACAAGCTGAAGCTTGTGAAGAGAGAGACAGAGAAGATTTAAGAAGACTTTTTGTCTGTCTTACACCATCGTAACAAGGGAGAATCACGCCTACGTAGTACTGTGCAGGCACGATTCTTTTCTTTTACGATGGTATAAGACAGAGAACAAAGTCTTCTTAAATCTTCTCTCTCTCCTCACAAGCTTCAGCTTATTCAATGGGACGCTCAGTCTATATTTACTATGTCTACGATTTTCCGCGATAGTTAAAGAGAATCGTCTGTATCTTATTTTCGAGCATGTTTGAAGGACCCTAAAGTCATCTTTTTCACCGACACATTCAAATATAGTTTTTACGCTTGTAAATCTTTTGATTGGCTTTTATGCATAAAATAATACCAGGATAAGTTGCGGACCGCAAAGCAGAACTTTTTCATACTTAAAACACTCAGTTCAGAAGTTTAATAAAAGAGAAATTGGTATTTGAAATTTTCAATTTTTTATTCGTGAGTAATTTGAAGTTGACTTAATAAATTTACAAAATTCCTCCACACGATTAAAGTACGCATAAAAACAAAGCCGGGGATTCACGATTTTATATAAAAAACGAAGAGAAGTTAAAAATGTTACCATGTGAAGCTGTCACCTAATCTAACCACAATTACTAATAAACCGATATTTAAAATTTCTCTTCGTTTTCTATGTAGAGTCGTGAACCCTTGGCTTTGTTTTTATGCGTACTTTGATCACGCGGAAGAATTTTGCAATTTTATAAAGCCAATGTCAAATTGCTCACGAATAAAGAAATTCAAATTTGAAGTACCAATTTCTTTTTCATTAGACTTTTGAACTGAGTGTTTGAAGTATTAAAATGTTCCGCTATGTGATCCGCAGCTTATCCCAGTATTATTTTGTGCGTAAAAGCGCGAATAAAAAGAATTACAAGCGCAAAAACTATATTGGACTGTGTCGGTAAAAAAGATGGCTGAGGAATCCCTTAACGGCGATAACGTAAAGTTACGGTCGATCGTAGTTTGGCCTCTGGGATTCTGATGAGAAGCGCGTTGGTAAACAAGGCGAAATTGAGCGAACGGCCGCGATCAGTTTTCGACCGGCTATCGGACGGTACAGTCGATATTTCACTTAACGCACCGGCGTCATCGCGTCATCGAGCCAACGCGAAATTCTCGTTTCGGATTCGTTTCACGCTCGCGCGAACGAGAGAACGGAAGGTCGTTCGAACTTAATCGCGCAAATATACGCCGGATAATTCAAGCTCTCCACGTCGTTGCGCGCACGATGCGACTGCAAGCGTGCGATGATGACGGGCCGATGGCGATGGCGATGGTTACGCGCCGACCGGTTTGGCTAGGAGAAACGAGATTGCGGGCACGGAGAGCGGAGCGTCAATCACTGCATTTGATATCATCATTGCCGGCGGCGACCTAGGCGCTAGTCGGCTCATAGATTACAATGCGCCGCACATATTGTAGCGCCGATAGAGAACCGGAGAGAGGTCCATGGCGCGATGCGTGTAGCGCGCGGCCCGACCGCCCGGAATTGGATGAGAAAGGGGCGAAGAGGGATGTCTGTTCTCTCTGTGCGCATATTGTGTGCGACACTAATAACGCGCGCCTCGCAGTGTTGCACGGCGTATACATGGCTGACAGGAAAGTTTTAGTTATTATCCGAAGGTAGCCCGATGCCCCCCATCTCCGCGTGACTCGAGGCATGTTTCTCGTTTGTCAGGATATTGATCGACAAATTGTGTCGTACATCCAAGAGATGACGATAGCGAAATAAACGGGGGGAAAAAGATGATGGAAGAAAGAGATCGATGAGTCTGTATTTCCGTGCGAGCGTACTATATCATACGTGTTATCGCGAACCTTTCATGCGTGCCGAGCGCGATCATTTAACGGACGATTACCCGCAGCCCCGTCATTGCGATGCCCATTTGCAAGTGCTTCTGATGAATCCTACCATGGGCTCAAGTCTCATTATATATTCCTCCTAATTCCTATTACTCTCTCGTGTCATCTCGTTTTAATCGTTACAGCGTGTCTCGAATAATTTTACAGAAAATCCAAACAATTCCCGTCATTTTATTTACAGCTCCACATTTCTTTCGAATACGCGGTGTCGGGACAATTTATGCGAAATACCACAATTTTGCATTTCGAGATGCGAATGGCTCGGGGAAAATATGACTGGAAAGTAAAAAAGCTCATTTAAGAAAGCTATTCGATTTAAGATTGAACGCCTCGATTTATGCCAACTTGTGAATATATTTCGTCGTTGTTGGAGTTTAGAATCTCGATCACCATCTTTGTACACCTCTATCTTATATAAGAATTTTTTACTTCACCACTTTTTATGGTGGTATCTGTGCGGCGGTGGCTTCGAACGCCTCTGTGTATCAATAGTTTTACGGGACGCCTGCTTTCAGCAAAGGACACCAGTGTGTCATCCTACGTCGTTGTCACTATTAATATAAATGTTTAAACAATTTAATTTGCGCAACACGGACTTCCGAGAGAAATAGTTGACAGAGCCAACTCCTGCGACGTAATCCCTCTTTGCTTTTCGTGCATGCGATAGAAAATGCCATTTATCCATAAAGAATTCGTAATGTCGGCACGTACTGCGTCGCGTCCCGTGGGAAAGATAGATCCCGGCAACGATATAACTTCTCCATCCGTCAGTCTATCCATCCGCTTTGAGAAACGAGCTCCGCCATCACGCGAGTAATTACGAATAACTAGTCTAGTCGTAGCAACAGCGAGATTCGATGGTGGCACGAGTGAGTGATAAATCGAGCTTGACGGAGAGAGCGGTGTCATACGTGGCGCGCTGAACCGTTGGCGAGAGCGTGTGTGCGTTGCGTAGACGTATGGCGCATTTATACGGACCGGAAGCACTCGGCCAAAACGTAGTCATCGTCGAAAGGTTATCGTTAGTCGCGAGAGCTAACTGGAGCGTTTAACGCGGCGAAATGCCTACGCAACGACCGGACAGGAGCTTACACCCGGCCGCGAACAGGCTACGCTCGATATCGTTGTTGTAACGATCTGTTAGAGCTTTTAGTGCATCGTTAAAAGATATCGACGACACGACCGGTCAGCAGCGCGTTACCGTAGTCTGCGTACGCCGGGCGGTTTTCTGCACCATGTATTTTTTTCAATTGATTTCGTAAGTTAATCGCCTCGAGTTAAAGCTCGGTGCGATTTTCTTTGCTGCTGCACGTTGCTCTTTCTCACTGGAGAGAGTTTACCGCTCCCGAGCGTTAGTCGTCCCTTAAATCGTCTCAAGCTGCACCCTTCTCGCCCAGCCATAGAAACTTTCGACTGTATCGAGGGCGTATAAAAGGCGTCACAAGTATCATCCCTGTCTTTTCATACGAAGCGCGAGTCTTCCACTTTCCGGTACTATTCTTCTTGGAATTCAATCGCATCGAAGAGACTTCTCGGCGATTTCCGATCTCGTCTTGGTCCCTCACGTTTATCTCAGGCTCGATAAAATTTTACGACTGCACTGACCGATTAAAAAAGACTGCGCGTGTGCAATTTTATTGGCATTTAAAATACGATTTACCATCACGCATAAAGATACCATCGTTTCGACATTCGGCCCTGTCATCTATCCGCCTGGCAAGCTTTTCAAGTGGATATCAGAGCGAATCTGCATAATCTCTGCTTGAGTGGTTGACATTGAGCCAGAAAAAAATTATGCTGCATGAGTGCGCACGCGATCATTTTACTGATATTGAATATATAAATCTCTGCTGGTGAAACTATCTTTATGCAACGTGTCGTATCCTTAATGCTTTACAAATTGTTTCACTTCATTCTAAATAATTTAATAGCGATTCACCCTGTAGGTATTGTCGATTACCTGTCTCTTCTTAGATAATAATATAGAAAAAGAATGGGTCGACAAATCTCTGGTTAACAGTTAACCAGGAAATGAAAAACCGGACCTCAAAATATTTATCTAAAAGTAATTGAAAAACATATCGATTTTCGTTACAACAAAAAAGTTTTGCCAAGATAATAAACATTAATTAATATCATTTGTTTTAACGAGTCGCTCGTCATAGAATCAGGAAATATTATTCGATATCCATCCAATAAATATAGCTTCTGAATGGAAATGAAAATTGGCACGTCCCGCTGGATGACATGAAATCTAACGTAGTATAAAAGTTCTATCTGATCGTTTAGATATATGTTTCAGACGTGTATGTATAGCTCTGTAACTTTTACTAGTTGTGTGATTATTTATTGTGACAAATAAACAAATCAACTACTGTTTGTGTGCAGACCTTGCTAGAGTGACTGCAAAAAATGCAATTTGTTAAAACCTATAGTTCCCGTTTATTGTGCGAGAGTACATAATACTGTGTTTTACGTTTAAATTTGCATTTGAAAAATAAATTTATTTTTCGCAAGAGAGTCAGGTTTGAAAAAGCTCATGTATGAATAACAGTAAACCAATCTCGCCTACCGAATCTATTCGTGATACTCAAATCGCTTGATAGAATCGCGTCGGCAGAATCGCATCTGTGGAAACGAACATCCGTACGATTCGTTTTGTTCACGTGTGATATGCGAGCGGACGGAAGTTCCGTTCGCGAGTTCGTCGTTGGGCTGCAGAGGATACGGATAGTACACACCGCAATGGTACACCAACTGTATCTGCCAAGCGTGCCGAGCAGCCCGTATCAACTATATCCGCGACTCGGACGCGAACGCCGCGCGCGTCTAGGTAATTTGTCACCACTACCACCGTCGCCGTCGCCGCCGCCGCCGCCGCCGCCGTCGCTGTTACCCCCGCGGCGACGGTAGTGGTACCGGTAGCCATTCGCTCGATGGGCTTAGATTAATTACCCCTGTCCGGGATGCGCGCATGGTCAGGTGTCACAGCTTACGCACGACTCGCGTCGGGCACCGGACCGCTCGCTTAATCATCGACTCGACGATTTTCGAAAGCTTCAAATTTAAAATAACGAGGGGGAAGAGAGAGAGAGAGAGAGAGAGAGAGAGAGAGAGAGAGAGAGAGAGAGAGAGA
>NW_011967242.1:317863-343630 GCF_000949405.1 Vollenhovia emeryi | reverse complement strand
GAGAGAGAGAGAGAGAGAGAGAGAGAGAGAGAGTGAGGGAGAGCTGGAATTGAACGTTTGCTCGCATTTCACGACGGGAATAGCACTATTGAGAGATTGCTTTTTATACTATTATATATCTAACTTTTATCGTTAAGAGGAAAGGAAAAGGAACGATTTTCTATTGAGCACGTTCGCTGCCCCATTTTTCTTGGGCAATCAATTAAAGGTTAATTCCTTTTCGATCTCTTTCACAAAATTTTCCTTTTTGTAGCTTCTAATTTCTTTATTATTTCTTCAATTTTCACAGTCTTGCTTTATCCTTAAATTAAGGTAATAATTTCTTACAAAATGCTTTTTACATTATTTCTAGTAACAAATAAGGAAATTGATATATTTATAATATTTGGGAGCGAAGTGTTTAATTTTTGTTTAGGAAAATTACACATCCAAGAAATAGTTTTGGATTTTATTGCGTACGCGGAAACGTAATCAAGGTGTGAAGGGTAGCCATTGATAGTTAGAGCGAAAAGTTTTGAATCAAAAGCGAATTCGATTTGCTCTCGGTACCTAGAAGTACTATTTCTTTCTTTTCGGTTACTAGTTCTTTCCTTCCGTTACAATTTCCTCTTTCCCCTCTTTCCATTATGCTCCCTCATACTCGTAGCTCGATCACGACTCTTCTTGTTTCACACATCGTTACTACGAAGGAATATAAGTCAAATATAGATCAATTCGTAAAGAACAAATCCCAATTAAAGGAAATACGTTACATTTTCTACCCGACTGATGATAATAAATTTTTATGTACCATAAAATGATTGCACTGAAAAAATGATATAATAGATTCATCAGTAGAGTATTTACTTTAACATTATGATATATTAATTTATACTTAAATAATGCTATAGCATACGAAATTGTTGGTATGCAAATTGTTCTAGTCATCCTACAGAATCATAGCATTTTAAGTAGTGGGTTGATTTTTTTATTATGCAGTGTAAAGAGATATAATTAAACCTGAATTAATTTTATTACATACTTATTATATTATATATATTTTCATATAATAAATACAATTTTTTATAATAATATGCTTTTTGAACGTAATTATATCGTAATATGCATTAAGATGTAATTAATGAAATGGGTACTTTTCATAATTTGAACCATGGATTTACCTTGAGTATTAGATTAAAAATACAAGTAACGATAATGTACATGAGTAGTCCAGAACTAATTAGATCGAAAATCAGGAACGTTGACGATGCACTTTCAGACTAATACAAAATTTGGTAATCGTCTCTGCTAGCTCATTACCGTAGCTTTTAGCGAAATTACATTCTCGAGTTTATTAATCGCAGGTCCTCATTTTGAAGCTTCCTCTTTCGTGATTTACGTTAGATGACATCCCCTTGGGCGCTGAACAAATATACATATAACATAATTCGTTTTACTACATTTTTGTCAATTATCCTATTGTTTTGTAAATTTCTCTTTTAGATTGTAGCTGCAACATTTTGAAAGTTTACAATTGGTAAAATAATACTCTTAAAATATTTTACAAAAACTATCTCTTTGTATTCGCTTTTATACTAGGACAAATTTTTATAACTCGGGCATATATTTATATGCACACAAAAGCAGGTTTTAGTTTTTCCAATGTTTTCCTCGGACATTGCACGCAACGCATGGATTATTTTAGCGAGTATTGTTCTAACAGTTATTAATAAACTTTTTCGATTTCTATCTCAGCGTTAAATTCTATAGCGGTAGTCACTATAAAATCGCTGACTATGCAAGATGATGAATCGTAGATAACATCTTTGATTGATTATTTCTAAGAGAAAACCAAAGAAGCAGACAGACAATGTAATAGAATCGTAAACGAGAACAAGGGCTTCTGGCGATACCCTTCGCTATCACAGTTGTTTATCTCTTGTCCCCCTAAACTTATCCCAAGTGGGCTGTTGTTTCTCCATGCATTAAAATAATCGACTCGAGTTGCGCCAAAAGTTTGCGCTACTGCTAGAATTTCGAGAAATTCAAGTTTCCGCATCTCTTCATGTTGTTTCCTTTATCGTATCTTTTGTGCCTTGTACTTTTCTTCGTCGTTCATTATGCAATTATCGCGCTTCGTTAAAAGTTGGATAAGACTAGAGAAAACATCGTATACGCAAAGAACAACGATAGCGGGGATTATTTTTATGCCAATTCTAGACACTCGAGAGGACATTTATTTTGCGATAAAAAATATATTCTCTTTTTAATACTTTTCTTTGCGGACAAATCATGAAATCGGAAAGGGATATCACTCTGATTGAATTTAACTGTTCGATCGAACATAGAGCTTCCAAGTACAAACATAGAACTTGCAGCATAGCTCTTCTAACCGTAGGCCGATTGTCTTTCGATTGAATGCTAGAAGATATACGTGCAAGATAATTTCGCCATTCGAGTCTCAGTCTTTGTCTCCCTTTAAAATGACGAAAACTGTAACGTTCAATAATATATATTATAATAACGTTCAACGCGACTCAAAAATATTTATAAAAAATAGTAACGTTCGCCAACGCAAAATGCTCTATTTTTTCAAAGGATATTTTTAATAAAATTTTTGTATGATATGATAAATGTACGTAGAGATTTGAATACTACAATTCAGTATTATTGTTACCTAATGTTATTTAATGTTTACTTTTTGTATTATTGTATATTTTATTATTCATAATAAGATTCGTCTTATTAATTGTTAGTAATAAATAAAAAGTAAAGTTAATATAATTAAACTGTAATTGTAATTGCAAATTAACACAAGCAGTAGAGTTTGGCGAAAAGATTTATGATTATTCGCTCATTCCCACTTTGTTTTCCTATCTCGGTGCATTGAACGTGACGGTGAATTTAGACACAAAATTGCTCTGTTGCACTTTCGTTCACATTGAGCTTCAGAAATAATTTCATGCCAGAGTACGGAGCAACTTCTCCCGTTTTGCTGGCGTTTCGTATAAGTTTTGCAACTGTTCGCTGCGATGTGCGGTGGATATTCCGCGGTCTCGTACATTCGTAGTAGTTACGATAGACGAAATTAATCCGGACTAGCCAAGTTATATGAATATGTGTATGAAGGCGCATTTGCCGCAGATAAATATTATATTTGTTTAATATACGATAATAGAAATTGTCATACTTACTGCGATCGTCATACTACGAGGTACGGTATATTTGTGGAAATCAGAAGGACTAGAACGATGAAATAAAAAGATAAGAAAGGACGATTAAATAACATTTTGTAATATTTATGTAATATACAAAATTTATCTAAAATCTAAAGTAACGTGGTACGTACAATTATCTGTCACAGGTTTTCAAAATTATTTAAAGTTTTTAACTATATAAATTTTCATCCTCTCCCTGGATAGCTTTTCACATTTATATTAGCATAACCGTGAATTATTGATTTAATAATTATCTGAAGTACATAAGCATATGGGAATAACTTGGACGAACACTTTGAAACACGAAGGCCTCTGGGAGTAAGGAAGGCGAGTATAAAGTTTAGCAACGGATGATCTTACAGAAATTTCAAACGCTTGATCTGATCTCAAGGGACAACAATCTCATCGCAGAGGTGCGAGTAACTTTGTCCATTTTGTCACCAGTTCGTGGAAGTTGACAATTCGTGGTAGAACATCAGCTCGTCTCACCCGCATCGACGTACCACGGATAATCTCGCAATTTTTTAAATTCGCGAAAAATTTTGATTATTTTAGTTTTCCTCTTTTGTTTATGACAAAGGGATAAACGTGGAGGTTATCGCGTACAAAAACGAAAATATAACTGTCGTTAATATGAATATTATCAAATTAATACGCTAAAACGACGAATAAAATACAACTTTATTTTTCTCTACTGTTTTTACTTTTTGTTGGAAGACATATCAATTATTTTTATAATAGAATTTTTTTAATTAAAAAATATCCAAGTTTTGTATTTTTCGTCAATCTGTGCTTTTTCGTAATTTTTAATCAAATATATATTTAAACAAGTATCTTATTTCTTTATTAAATATTATATAAATAATGAAAAGTATTAATAACACTTAATTAATGATTGAAAATTTTTTTTACGTAAACAGGTAATAGGAATATCTTGAAATATTTTGATATCTATCGGAAATATTAAATAAATACAAAATAATATAATAATATAATAAATATTATTTATATGTGGATTTCTTTGTGTGGATTAGAAAATTATTTGTATTTAATGAACAAATTATTTAAATTATATTTATAAAATTTTAGTTACCAATTCTTTTGTTATATATTGCGTAACATTTTCTTACTAAAATTTGATAACAAAAATAAAATATATCTGTCTCGAATGCATGTGCGCGCGCACGATTCCGTTTTGAAAGATTAAATGGTCAAGTGATTTCCAACTTATATAAGAATAAATGTCTCGGTTCGCCCGCGGTTTTTGTCCGTTTTCTTTTTATCATCTTGGAATCTCGCCCGTAATAACGTCATTTTGCAGCGTGTTTCACACCCAGTCCGAGAAGGCCTTGACATCCACCAAACGTCGAGATGACGTGGCTAAAATGCCAAAATTGTTTCGTCTAAGCCATCTTAAGATGAAGCAGCCGTCGTTTTCACGCGCACGGAGCAGCGCGGACTCATACGTGCGAAGCTCTTCGCGCCGAAAGTAATACCGCCACGCCGATGTTATATCACGAATACTTACCTCCCGCGGAGAGGCGATATTTAACTTATGAATATTTGCCGACGTACGATATGAGGTTTGCGCTTTTCAAGCGCTAAGTATGACAGCAGAAAGAGGAACGCGGGGAAAGCACGGGGGATGAGGAAAAAGGAGCGAAACCTATGTCTTCTGCGAAATGAAAATATATGTGCATCTTGCACCGGATGCGTCTGGCTATCTTTAATATCTGTTTTAAACCGACATCTCAAGTGTTATCTTTGCACTTTGAGATTTAGTAGCAGTGACGCTACAGACACTTATGAAACGCCTTGTTATTATTAACGAATACGTGTAAAGAATAATAACGAAACCTTTTAATATCTGAAATACATATTTCCACTTTTGCATAGACGAAATTGCATCAACAGCAATTCGCTTTAAATTCGACATCCGAGTCGCGAGTGAAGCGAATATTTGTCAAGTTCCGGTATTTTCTTTCGAGTTGACCTTTCTTGTTGCTTGACCGCAAGAATGCTGAAAGTGTTAGAAAAATATTTCGCAATTTGGAGAAAGGGTCATAATGGATGAAAGAACACGGCGCAGTGGAAAATCATGTCGCCGATTACCGCGAGCGGTTCTTTGAACCTGGCACAGCTCGCCATAATCCTTTCAACGCTGAAAATTTCCCCTACCATATCTATTCCGGCTATCTCGCTCCTTCCTTCTTCCATTCCTCTTTCTTTTCTTCCCCTCCTACAACTTTTCCTACCATCGTCCGACCGATATGACGCCGCGAACGAAAAGGGTCCTCCTTAATAGAGCTTTTCTTATTTCCTTGCACCCTCTCGCGTTCTCCATTCATCTTCAAATCCCCCCGCCTCTGCTGCCCCATCGCCTTGCGGCTTAACGGTTCGTTCTGCTTTTGTTTCTTCCGCTTTATATACGCCGGGCTTCTGAAAAATTTCACGCTGACTTTCATGCTTGGAAGAAACTTGCGACGCGGTGGGTGGAACTTTTTAAGGAAACTCTGTGGAGCTTATTGGAGTCACCTCTATAGAATTTTTCATGGATATCTTGTTATATCGATAATTAATGTGCCTATCAATCTTCCTTTCCTCGTTATTTCAACAAATTTATATTTTTTAAACCATTAATACATATTTAGTACAAATAATTGGTAGCACAGACAATGAAAACAGTTAAATTACTTGTTGTACGTATCTCAAGGGTAGGCATGCTATAATTTAGTAGTCGCTTCATGTTTTTGCTCTTAAAAAGAAGTTATTTAAAAAAGGAGTAAATAAATACCTTTACTCCATTGAAACGCAATCAATCATTATACATATTGTACTAGAAGTGATACCATACAAACATAGTTAGATTGTTTATTAGATTTACAAATATTTCTGTGGCATGTGGTAAAAACAATCGCAAAAACATTTCTTTTCGTCGACTATTGTTTTGCCAGAGAATTACTGTCAAATGGCTTTTTCCAAAACCGTCAAATTGTTAATTTTTACACCAGAGTTTTATAAAGTTCACGAGATGCCAATCAATAGATATTAAAATGTATATATGCCGCATAAAAATAAAAGCACAATATTAGAAAGTATAGTATATTCTGAGAGAAAAAGAAAATGTATTTATATATTTATTTGTACATATTTCAATATTTGAACGTAATTTTTCATATACTCATTTATGTACCTATATCTTATGTTGGCATACTTTGTTTCTCTTTTCTCTCTTGAGATTATTAAGAAATAAATAAATAAAACAATAAAATTCATAAGGCTCTGACGTGAAATCACAATTCAGAGGAATAAAGGATACAAGAGCCAAGACAGGATGTTAGTGTCTAAATGATTTTAATTTTTAAATTTATTGCGGAAAATTTACCTCAACCAGGGTTTGAACCTGGATCTCCTTCTCACCAGGCGGGCGTCTCTCGTGAGGCGTCTCTCGTGTGGCTAAAGTAAATTTTTCCCAATAAATTTAAAAATTAAAATCATTTAGACACCAACATCCTGTCTTGGCTCTTATCCTTTATTCCTTCAAAATAAATTAATTTTTCTTAAAATTGTTGTTAGAAACAATTATTTTGTTTTTAATTATTACTGTCAATGATATTAAAATATTAAGACCCGGACATTTTGGACCATTTATTACTCGATGCGTACTAAAATATTTTGTACATTTTTTAAATTTTTCAGTAAAGGCAATATATGATAGAATTTTACGCAAGTTTCTGCGGATGTATAATTTCATTTCATAGTATCTACATAATTAAATTTCATAATTAAATATGCTACGTGAAATTAAAATAAAATAATACGTTAAAATGTTAAGTGATAATTATTTCAATCTAGTTTCTACGCTCTCTTGTGTTGTAACTTATTGTTAGATGTAATACACCGCCACGGGAAAGATCTGCTATACATATATGTATACTTGGGTACTATCGAAATTAAATTTACAAAAAAATTATATTAAGAATTTAGTTGATTTAAAACAAATGGAATCATTTTTATAGATGTTTAATGTATAGCCTTACAGTTGGATTAATTTGTTTGTATATTTTCTTGTGATTACAATTATTTATGAATTATCCTTTTGCATTTTTAATAACTAAAAATTACTTGGTAAACGAAATAATGGAAGTTTATCGTTAATTTGCCAATTATGTTGAAATATATGAACTTTAAAGTCGCGACCTCGACATGTTTCAACCTGTCGACTTAAATTAGAATTCCTCTAATTAAACCTCACTTAGACGAATGCACGGTCGTCGCTGTAAAGGCAAGACTTTTCCTAAATGTCTTATTATTCCATTCATTAAATCGGTTTATTGCTTTTCGGGTTCACTATTTCGAAAATGGAATTAATACGTTTTTCACACATCCTTTTCCATTATTTTTGTAATTATTATATACCTATTAAATGATACAAAATTATACCAATTTGAGATTGAATTTATAACTTGTAGTTATCTTTCAAAAAGTGGATTGACATCAATAAACTTTTCCAGTATTTAATAAAGCGATACATGCGGACATGTGCGCGCGCACACATTTCTCTCGCGTGTGACAGTTTGGGTATTTGGGTTATTCTGCTAAAAGTATTTGTGAAAAACGGCAAGTGTTTCCTATAGTCCATCAAGTGCTATTATGTGAATACGTTACATTTTTAACTTTATCGTTCGACCGTTTTGACGTAATATCGATAATGGTTATCGTGCCATTGATACACAGACTGACCGAATAAAATTCATTTAAATTCTTTGCCAATGCACTCGTATGAAAACTACACGATTAACCTTGTGATATATGTTAGAATTTTTATTTTTTCTGACCGCTGATATAATTTAAAGCAATAAATAATGTTTCGTGTTGCTTGAACGCTATGTAATCTTATCAGTAAAAGATATACGAAAAACTAAAGAATGAAGTAAATATTCTGATATTTCTAAAGTTACGTATGTGACAAAGAAGTTTTAGTTTGATTAATTTAACTCGTATTTAACAATTCACACAGATTTAGTTATGTATCTATGTAAACATTTGTTAATAAGTTGATAAAAATTAATACAAAAATAATGATACCATTTTTAATTAATTTTGTAAACAAATTATTACTGTTTTCACTTACTGATATCTATGTACGTGCTCAATCATATTTTTCAGTATTTTTTAGAACATGTAATTTCTTCAAAATTTTCTTATATAAAATTTTTAAATTTGTTTTCGTGATTGCTAACGATGTCTCTATATTATTAAAGAAGCTATTATGCATTACAGTTAACACAGCTTTCATTTGATGTGAACCTCCTTTCGAACAACTTATATCGATTTCAATGCGTTAGTCAGTCGGAATAGTTGGAGTAGTGTTGTTGCTCTACGAGCAATAAATGGTACATCAACCACGCCGGTACAACAGATAACAAGCTCCATTGCAACGAAGTACAGTCAGATTCTCTGCTGCAATACTCCTTGCGCTCGCGCGCAACTGCATATACAGCTCTATGGGTCTCACGTGTGTGCTCACAATATGTTCGTGTAAGCGCGCGCGTTCTCCTACATACAAACAAACGGTTCGCGGTGCAGATCATGCCGACAGATCTCGAATCTAGAATGTCCAGGGGTGTATTGTTGATTGTGTGCAACGATCGGAAATGACCCGATCATCCGGTGCGCGGCGAGCCCGTCGTTTGCCGTACCGTGACGTACCGTACCGCCGATAGAAATCCACCTCCTTGTTGTCTACCTGTCTCCTTGTTTGGCACGGTTCTTCCATTTATTTCCTTCTTTTGCTCTCTTTCATTCCTTCACCTTCTATCACCTGTTTCTTTTGTTTCTCGGGAACAAACGTAACAAGCTGTTCCAAATTAGACTTCAAAGTACGCTGAATGCTAATAGCACAGCTAGTGTACCGTGGATGTTGTGAAAAAAATTCCTTCGCATCTTTCTTCTATACATTACAATTGCCCGGCATTAAATGATTAAAGCAGTCATCGCTCTCATTTAATATTGATTAACTGATAATTGCAACTTGTTAGACTAATTCATTTATAATTAGAAAACCTATATAATAAAGTTCAGGACTTGAAACATTCAGGACAACTAATATGAAGCAAATAATGGATTAAATGTATGAAAATACAACTAAATTACGTGTTGTTATTACATTTACAAACAAATATTTACGGTGCAAAATTTAAAAAATAAATATTCGTAATCAACTTAATATGCGGTAAATACAGTTTTATTCAATATACTTCTATCTCGATATATTATTATCTGATTATGTTGCAAATATAACGTCACTTCATACTTTTACACGATAATCTGTGTGTTGTATAGTTACATATTAGTATTTTTTATTCATAATAAAATTTGATTGCCTAAATATCTTATGCTACGATGTACGATAATTCGTCACATTACGTTTATTCGTCTTTGTAGAGCAATTTCACTATTTGTCCACCTATACGATAAGAAATGCAATCTTAAGCAATGTAACTACAAGACAATACAGGTTAATGAAGCGATCATGCAGAACACTAGCGAGCCACCCCTTTCGACCCTCTATCTTATCCCGAGAAACCTCTCTCTGGGTTTCTCTCCACTTATCTGTCCGCCTCATTCATCTCGTGGGACTGAGTGCAGCCTGAAACCGTCGACCTTCCATTACACCCACGCGAACATAATCTTAATCTATTCACCGATAAATACAACTTTGAGGAATACTTCGCGGTGAAGTTTGAGTCAGCCTTCGTGCTCTCCACGAGTATGCTTTAACCTTCGTTAATTTATCACGCTTGCGACGTTATTTCGTCTTGGTGTTGCATATAGAAACGAGACAGCATTTTATCTTAAATGTTTGCCTCGCTGAAACCCGAAATGTTTCAGGTTTTAGCGTAAGGCGCACGAAATACTAGTGTTTATACACAGCAACTTTTATTTGTAAAATATTTTCACGTATAACAGAATTTATTATAACAGAAGTCACAAGAGTGTGATTAAAAACTGGTGTAATTGTAGTTATTGTTTAAATATAGTTTCGAAGCACAAGTCCATTATACAAATGAATACCGATGCGATTACATCGAGACCAGAAGCTTGCAGTATACTCTTAATCCAATGTTCCTTTTTATTCGGGGAAAAAATATCCGGCTAATACCGTAATATCGGTTCGCAACATTTTATTTCTTTCCCGACTTCTATTCGACTACTCTCGATACCGTTCGAACATTCGAGGAGAGAAGAAAAGGGAAATAATTCGCTCACGGCGAGCTTGGATAAAGAAAGTTCGATTGGAGGAGTAACCTCTTGTTCTCGTCGCCGCCCCGCGGCTGGTCGGCATAGCGCGCTGCAGGGAAATAATAAACAAAAGTTTGCGCGAAACTTTGGTTTTAAAATGATATTAGCTGGCGGGTATCGGATACGAGCCGTTGCGGAGACGCGGAGCTTCCCGATGTACGAGTACAAAGTAATGATAAACTTTCGAACAAGTCCTTTCACCGACTGCTCGCGAGTCCTGCCCGGTCTTTTAAGTCTACCTTTCCCGTCTGTCTTTTCCTTCATCTCTGTTTCTTCTTCCAACCTCTGTTTCCATCTTTTCTTTCCTTACCCTGCTCTTCGATATTCTCTTATAGCGTCAGATTTCTCGCAACAAGTTTTGTCATGTTCGCGACAATTCGGAAATCTCTATAAAGAGAGGTGTGTTTTCTTTCTATTGATAAAACAGCCCGTTGCAAGTTTGAATTGCCGATAATCGCTCGAATTACTGGAGCTGTGTCCTCGCCTTTTTTCTTCTTCTTTTATTTTATTCCAGTCTTTTTCTTATTATTATTCCCTATTTGATCGCAAAACGGATATTTTTCTGATAAAATGTATAAACTGAAATATTGTTATCTCTATTCTACATATTTTTTTGTTTTATTACTTTGGCCATTTTATGTGAGTCCGCGTGAGAGGCAAAAGTCGCTGTTGCTCAAGCTTCTCGAACCTCCTGTTATTGTCGAAGATCGAAAATAACAAGAAAAATTCCACTAACAATGAAAACTATCGAGATAACAACGGGGAGAAACTTCGATAATCAGTCGATAACTTTAATACGCCGACAGCGGGATGTATGGAAAACGAATTTTCTAACTTTGTGATTGTATAAAGCGGTGATAAACTTTCGAGCGTACTTCTCCGTTAACTATCTACGAATTCTATCGCGTCTAACACTCATTTCTCGTAATTCCCTTCATTTCTTTGTTTCTTGTTTTATTCGCCGTTGTTTGCAAGCTTTCCTATAGTGACGTAACGAAATTTTTGCAGTTTATGGCACTCAAATTGCTGTTTTTCAACTGACGTTTCCACATGTTAACTTGATTAAGTTATTACTTTTGTATTCAAAATGAAAAAGATAATCATTTACCAAAACACTGGTTTAAATCGTCATTTATGGAGATGTTAATTAATTTTTTAAAATTAATATAAAAAACGATTCTAGTTATTAGCAGACAGAGCCGTATTTAAATTTATGTTATAAAAATTATGCAATGTAATGTTTTGTGCAATTTGCGTTATTGTACAAGATAATCTCGTTTCTCTAATATGAAAGTAAAAGTTAATAAAACGATTAATGCACTTTTTCTTGATTGTCGCATATGATATTTTATCGTCTGAAAATGTTATGCAATATGGTTAGAATGAATCTCGCACCTTTTATGAAGAAAACTGCTAGTAGTGTGAAAAGAGCGAGTGCGCCACAATCGCTTTATTAAATTTATTTATACTTTAAGAGTGCAGACAGCTTTTACCTTTTGAAAATCTCACGAGGTGTGGTCAGTCCTTATAGGATTATCCTTACTGTATCCATTATCACCGTACTGGGTATTCGAGCGATTCTTCTTGCCAAGTTGCTTCCTTTTTCTCGAAATCCAGTGGCTGCTACGAAGAGCCCGCTGAATACATTGAATGTTAAACATTTCGTTGTACATGAAGCATGCATGCATAGTTGTTTCAATGTAAAGGAGACCTATGTACTGAATAAATCGAATAAGGTAAATGGAGGCTCTCGAAAGCATAATATAATGAGATAATATTACAGATCGTATAGATATGAGATTGAACAAATATGAGAATTAATGAAGCATCATATGTAATTAACGGGCGGAAATGTAGTTAAGCTCTTTATTGCCGACGCGAGTCTCATATTTTATCAGTGGCGTTTACGCTAACGAGGTATCTCGACGACTATTCCAGACAAAATCCCGTCAGACTTTCAATCATTAGTCGTGCGTATTCGTCGGACGAATGTCGGCGACGTCGACAATATGTAATGAGTAATGTTCCTGGCACTTTGCTAATTGCATTGTACGGGTCGATAGCGAGCTCGCTTCCGTCTCACGTAGTCGCGCAGCGTCGTACCCGCCAAGAACCGGCATTGCTGATGCCGTTAGCTTTTCACCGATGTAAACGATATTTTCATTCGCCTGCGCGGACACGTACTACTTTCCACGATATTTTGACGATATTTAAACGGCGGTGTTTTCACGGGAGATTGACACATGTAAATACACGAATGCAAGGCAGATACGGGCGATTAAACAGCGACAATGAAGCTGATTGAAAAAATGAAACTATATCACAGTGCGAGGTACGACGCAATTTCCATTTTGGTACAAACATGATGTAACATCGAATCAACTTTTGTAATTGTTTTGCTAATTGGACCGCATCGATATGTGACGAGTTGATCCCATCGGATTGTGGTGCATATTTTTTCACTCACGATTCGTCCAACTTTCAACATCTGCTATCAATTGTTTTGTAGCTTAAATGGAATGTTATTTCTTTGTATTAACCCAACTTACTCTATATTTGTGCCCTCTTCCAAGGAATTTCTAGGAAATTTTAGTTTGGTCACGTTGCAAAATTGATTTTGTATTATATTGCTGCGTCTTTTTCTCACATCTTATCTTACAAACGTTATTAATTCTCCTTTTTGTACCGATAAAGGCCTGGTGGATAAGGCAAAAAACAACCGGCGTTTTTTGCCTTAATTTATTTATATAAAATTTTTGTTTATTGACATTTTGCTAAGCTGTTGCCCTACCTGAACTTTATTCAAGGTAAGTTGGCTAAACTACAATGATATTAATGGCGGTGAACAGTCGGTTCTTATCATTATTTGTTATTTGAGTTTCCGCAAATTACCTTGTTGAGAAATGATGAAACGCTTATCGAGATACTTGCAACTGGTTTATCCGATGGTTGTATTTCATTGCGCTTTACGAAATGGATTTGCCGCCAGTAATCTCATAACAAGCGATAAGATGTTGTCAAAGGCTTGCACAGTATAATGATTTATGTTAACGATAACCCGATACGAGCGACAATCCTTGTTTTCGGAAAATCAATAGCCTGAAAGCGTAACTTTGTCCGAAAATTCCGACATGGAATATTGCTAGGCGGTTTTGCAAATGGAGGTAAAGTGAATGGCATGTAAAGGCAATATATACTCAAGGGCACTACTAATTAGGAAACTTGAGTGATTAAACGTGGCCAGGTCGAAGACTGTCTCTGGAGGCGATCTCCCACGCGATCTGCTTTCGGTCCATCTAACCTATCGTGAACTCGTCCCAGATTCACGCGATCCGTTCGCTTATAATTTTGAATTACGATGTTCCGTGACGCCGCGGCCGCTACGTGACTGTGAAATTACCCATCATGAATCACCCTACGGTTCTGCTGCAATTCGCTAACTGCGTTCGAGCGTCGATTGGAATTATTCTGATCGATTTGTAGCGCGAAACTCATGGGGCATCCATTACCAAGAGATTTCGTCATGCCCCGACACTCTTGCGTCGGCGGTAATTGCAAAACTCGGCCACTTTCGTCCGACGCGGCTTTCATACATAAGTTGAAGGAACGGAGGGAAATCCCTTGAATAAATGTTTTGAAAAATTCTTATTACCGACTTGCGCCGGTGAAATTTTTCGACGATTTAATTAGGAATTTCACGCGGTCGTAGGACGTAGATAGACTTGGAAATTTGTCGTAACTCGAGCCGCAGTTAAGTGGCCTCGGTAGCAATATAAGTTAAAGCCACTTTTAATATTAAAAGGTCTATAAAACGATTATGAAAGTAGCTTCGCCCAGTCGCCGATTTCATTCTCCTCCCGCGGATCAGTTTCACGATCGCCTCCCGAGAACAATCTAAAATTCAAAACGTTTCTAACTTGCATCGCAAAACCGGGTATTTTCTTTCGTCGAGACGCTCGCAATCTCCACGGTACGGATCGATCGCGCTCGGCTACGACCGTCAGATTTTGCGCGCTCTCCGCGAGATACGTCGGCGTAACTTAAATTGCGACACCCGAAATTCTCTCGAGTCCCTGGCGCTGCACCTCGGAGAACTTTCCATCGATCAGCCTTTCGTACGATCCGCGTATACGGGCCGATCATGTCTTCGGTACATAACGGATGGAATTGAATTCCTGAGAAGCGTGACGCGACGCGGCGCAACGTCTTCGTGCGCGCAAAGTCTCTTCGCGCCGCGTCACGACCCTCGAATAATATATCAGCGCAAACCCATTGATCGTACGCGGTCAAAATTGTCAAAGTTTCGCGGTTGCACCGAAACCCTGCCCCGTCCGCTCGTGTGCACGCGCGCTCTACTCGCCGGCATGCGCGCACAACCACGTACCTGCACCTCTGATCGATACTATATTTCTGGCTGGCACACGGAACCGCTCATCGACGTGAGGCGTTCCACTTTTCTACGTTTCCCACCGGCGATCCCCTTGCATCCCCTTGCATCCCCGGCCATCCTTCCCGCCAGTTACCACCGAAATTTTCTATGTCGTCCCTTTTTGCCGGTGTTGGCTCACCATCGGGGCTGCTCGCTCTCTCTCTCTCTCCTTCTCCGCTCGCGCGTCTCTTTTTCTCTTTAGCCGCGGAAAACTTTTTCCCGCCGAGCAGACTGGATTGAACCGATAGAAATGCGGCCGATGCGAAGGATCGATGAGCCTCAAACTCGAGATGAACGGGCGTAAAAAGGAAATTAGTAACGTCTCATTCCAAGCGTTTAATTTCGAGGGGAATCCTCCTTCGATTCTCCGAGACTGTGTTTTTCTCACTCCCGACGGCTAAATGAATTCGCCTTACCGCATCCTGTGTAGGAGATGTTTGTTGCTCCGGGACGGCGCAATTCGTTGAATAAATACATTAAACATCACCAATTATTTCGGGCGTTTCCTCGCCCACAGCTACGCCACGGGTTCCATACTAATGGGGCTATCGTCATCGATGGCCCACCGCGTTCTTCGTCGGCGCTAATAAATCTCAATGGCGCAAACGTGACAAGCCAGCCAAGGCAACTTTCTTGGGCCATCTATCCCGTTTGATTGGAAACTCTAGGGCCAATCTTTCCTTTGTCCGTCAATTCTCTGGTTAATCGGCGAAGACGTTAAGGACTCGGAGCGTCCTGGCACAATGGACGTATCTATCTCAGCCAATTTCTCGATGAAGATGGTATCATTAGCGATATCCCGATCGCGTACTCCTTAATTGTTTCCCTCGCCTTTTCTCGGCCAGTGCAATAAGCCTTGGGAAGTCGCGTCAAGTAGAGTATTTTCGTGCCTCCTCGTATGTCGCGGTGTTTCTTTCATACAACTAAATAAACTCGTCGTACGTGACAGGACTCGGCTATAAGTCCGTCTTGCAAAAAGCTCCTACGAAGAACGGACGGTCTCCTCGACGGACCGCGCGAACAATATCCGGCACTTTGCGATGCGACGTAATTGCGGCCTTACCCCCAGGAAAACTAGCTCGCGACTCATGAGAATGACAATCGGACTTTAATTAAAAACCTTACAAAAACGTACTCTTTTTCACCGGACAAAATTCATAGCGCTGGAACAACGATTAAACGATTCAAGTCCCGTGGCCTTTGTTGGGGATACTATATGGAGAGCGCCTTCCAAGTTACGTCATCAGTGATGAGCGCGAATGTTGTTGCGCAGCGTAATGAAATTTTGGTAAAACTCGATAGCAAGAGCTGTAATCGGAACATGTGTTTCGAGGCTGGGGCAATCCAAAGTAGCCGCAATACGGCGGTTGATTCATGATAGCTGGAGCAGGACATTGGTCTACCTGACGTAGATATATCGTACGGCCTACATTTGTACTCGCGAAATTACGTTTCTACCCTGTTGGCTGCGTTTCCGAAATATGTATTTAAATTTACGCGGATCTGTATCCTGCATATATTATATTATATTAGGTTTGCTTTCTGTTCCTGCACTGGCCAACTAGTGCAGTAAGCTCGAATGACAAAAAATATACCTGTCTTACTCTAATTTATCGCACTAGTTCACCAGTGTAGCAACAGGAAACGAGCCTAATGCTTCGAGATACTCGCGTTCGATTCATTCTTGCATATGAGATGTAGATGTATAGAGGAAAGTCCCTCATTACGAGATAGGCTTCTAATATCAGATAGCGGAGTTTCTGCTAAATTAATAGGCATCATCTGTTGGTTCCACCATCAATTCATTGTTAGATCGTGTAAGCGCTGCAAAAAATGATTTGTCATTAAATTTCAACGTTGAATGCCTACTCACATTAGAATCCTATCTCATAATAGAGGACTTTCCTCCTTGTACTTTATAGATTAATATTATAAATTAAACGTTGCATGTAATGCTTTTAATATATTGTATACGTATGTAAATCTTTCACATACGATTATCCAGAATTTTATATTCTATATAAAAATATGCTAAAATTAAGTATAAATATGGTACTATCGATTTTTTAATACTTTAATACTTTTATGCGCAGAATATTAGAAGAATTAGATTTCGTGAAAAATAAATCACATTTAGGAAGGCTTGTTAAACCTATAAAATATAAGATCGATTAAAGGATAGAAAGAACGATCGAGCTAAAAAGTGAGTAAAGTGAAAAAGAGTGATTCTATATATCACATGGAAAACGTAAGATTCGGTAATTTAGCAATTACGAAGGCAAATAGCTTAGCCGACGGCAAACTACTTTACTCATGCGCCTTAGCGAAAGTTTCAGAATCCGGTCAGTAATTGGAGTCTTTTAACGACCGATACAGATTTCAAGCACTCTGTTGGCACTCTGTATGCAGCCCCAACGCGAATATTGGTGAAGGAAATAACGAGATGTAATTTCTCGTAATTTTGTTTATCATTTACGATAAATAAATTGCGTTTATAAGAACTCAGATTTTTTCTACTTTTTAAATTAATTAGAATCATGTTCAAAATTTATTTATGAAAAGACTTTTAATGTAGTCAGTACACCAAATGTATCAAAAGAAAAGTAATATTTTTAACGTGAAATTTGCAAAACGATAAAGTTTCAATTTAAAAAAAAATTAGAATCATAATAGCGGAAAATATCGTTATGTAAAATTTCTTTGCAAGTTCTTAAAAAATTTGTTGCTTTTTTCTATTCTGAATTATTAAAGAGATTGAAAAACGTAACTGTTTAAATTATATTTATGCTAGGAACTTTAATTTCAACTATAAAGTTTACATCTCTTTAATAATTTTTCCAAATGTTTTTTTCTGCGTTGTTGTAAAGTTTTTCTATTCAACTGACAGACTGTAGACAATCCTTTTCTACTATAAGAAATCTTAGAAATGTATAGACATGATTTTTTTACCTAGTAAGGAAAAGGAGCAGAAATACACCGAGTACAAAAGTGCAGTATGCTCTTGCGCTCACAGAGTTTGTCTCTCACCGTGTTTCTAATGCTTCTCCTCACTGTCTTCGGAAAAAGAGCGTATCTTGTATGGTGGCTTTAATGTCACACTTTCCCATGAAAGAACAGGACTTCGCACACTTCTCCTTTTTTTCCTTTCTTCTCATTGTACGTCCTTTCCTTCACTATCTTCTTTCTTTTCAATTGGCTCGTCTCTTCTTTCTTTTTTTTTCTTACGGGCCTTGCCTTATCTGAAAAGAAAACGCAACGTGGTTCTCCCTGGCATTTCTCCTTTTTCATCTTCCCCTATGTACTTCTTCCGTACTCATCTATCTCTCTCTTTCTTTCGACGCTTCTCTTGCCCCCTCGCTTGACTATCTCCTCCTTTCGTAGATGCGCAGTGCAGTCGTGCTCTAAATCACGGGTCTGTTCTTGTTGGTCTTCCTCTATCTTCCTCCGGCTTCTGGATCCTAGCGTTCTCTCCTGCAGGACCTCGCAGAATCGCAGGAAGGGGGACAAAGTAGAGGACGAAGACCGAAGGACGTGGCCAGGGAAAGCGCAGACCTGTCCTACCTCAATGTTAACGATCCTACGTTACTCCATTCTTCCTCCCACCTCTTACCTCTTACCACCCCATGTCACACAAAGACAGTAAGGTGATTTTCAAAGCCCTTTGTCAAAGAGCTTACGCATGCTGTTCTGTCATATCCAAATCTTGATTTTATCTGCGCTGCTCCCAAACATTTCTTTTCCACCTATTTTCACGTATCTTATGTGCACGGATTGTGTTATTCTTATTATAGTTGTATGTAAAAGATAAATGTCGCGTCTTATACATATAGCTTTATATTTTCCCGCTACTTTGTCTCTTGTGATAGCAGACAGCATATAAGGCGATTTTCTCAACGGGCTTCTTGCCAAGAGTTTCGGGTATTCTGAGGATTCTCACGATTAATCACATCATTTTCGTGTTTTTACCTTTTTAAAACCAACGATTTAATACAGCAGTTGTATATAAAAATGAATTTTTTGTCTTAAAGATTGCAATCAGACGATTCTCAATTTGTCTCCGAACTAGAGCGTTCATTGACACGATTCTCGCCACCATCTCTTTTCTACTGGTATAATTTGATTTAATAACGTTCAGTTTTATCTCGAGTAAAGTATCGTCGCTTAAAATTAATTTCTTAATTGTACGCGTCATATTTTTGCGTTTCGTTACGACTGAATAAAACGAGCCGCAAAGTTGATATCGTTATGATAAATAGTGTAATTTTTCTCATGAAATTTTTATCGTTTGCCGTACGTATAATTTACTTTTAAAATCCTGAAAATAAAATATAAGCTTTTCTGCGAGAGGGAGGGGACATTTGAATGGCTTCGGATTTCTGTGATTCCCATCGGATAGCTACGCAGTCGGTTTAAAAGATTAAAACGAGCCAGTAGTCGGCTAAAAGTTACGATGACGAGGTGACGAACGCGGGGAAAGTTTAATGGAAAATGTCGTCCCGGCTGAAGGCTCCCTTTGCCGCCGTCTCCCGCCATCGAAACAGTCTGTGCGAGGAGTTAATTCGGCCCAGTGAATGGCTACTATCTCTTCGAGGGCGGTTAAGTCGTCGATGAGGTCGGGGATTTAACGATCCTACGTACTCGAACCTTCGACTTTTCCGCCTGCGCCGGCCGGGATCGATCGTGCTAAACTGGCAGGATCAGTTTCAGACGTTTGGTGTATCCCGCTATAGATAAAAGAACCTCGGCAATTAAAGCCTGTCACCTTGTAGATCCCTTCTTTGAAACTTCTGTCGAGATTTTATCCGGACGATCCCGGCAACCGTTTCACGAGCTATTATTTTATATTGTGCTAAATTTGCATATTTCCGAGACGGGTAAATAATACGACATAATAGAATTTTTTAGACGTGTGATTGGTTTGTGCAGTTCTCGGTCGATTAACTATCGGCTTTTTTTTTACTAATAATCTCTAGTTAACAACAGCTTCTAATAATTGATTTCTCGATATTTTCCATTATCGGCTGATGACATTGAAGCAGTATAAGGAATAAGCGCGTCGCATACAATCAGGATAATCGAAGGCGGCAAATACAATTAATTAAGCTCGATTGCGCGCCGTTTCGCTAAGTAACGTTACCTAATGGGCGAAATCATTAGCGGCATGAAACGAAGGTCGGGCAGGCTCGCTCCCAGCCCTGTTCCAGATTTGCTATGCCATCATTTAAGAAAGAACGCATTTATTTCCAGAATTATGTTCAATTACACTATGATTTAAAATCTCATTGATGTTCGACTATAAATCACTTATCTCGTCATTAGACATCTTCACTCACTTAATCGTTGTCATAATTTTAATAATTAATGTCTAATCTACGTGAAATCTTTTCTGAATCATCTCGATGTAACAGATGACTTTTAATAGATGATTATATAAAGCATTTTCTAATTCTCACTTGTAAACTTTTTTCCTATAGTTTCTATATTTATAAACTATACATTATATATTGTAAGATTAATAATTTTCTCTCTTATTATAACCTGATGTAACATGTATGTAGTATGTAGATAAATTTCATCTTACAATGAAAAACGCACACATTGTACAACCTATATTCGCACACGTACGTAGAATTGCAAGGATCGCAAGAGTTTCTCGACATAATAAAGATCGAAGCTACGGGAGAACTTGGTCGCAAATTACGCCCCATCGTTTTGAGAGGTACATAAAAGTCTTTTACGATCTTTTTCTTCGGCACGCACGTTCCAGAAGTCATTCAACTAGCGGCACCACTTTCAAGCGATTTTCTTGGGACAATCGTGGCTTCCGATAATGACAGTATCAATCATAAATCGATGTTACGAGCTAACCTTTCGAGGACCTTATTTTCACGATTTGGATTATGGCGAAAATAGTTTCAAACTGCCGGCAATTGCGTGCTCGTAGATCAGGCAAGATGTATTTTCAAATTGCACCAGTTCTTGATACTAACGTCAAATACTTTGTTAAAAGGACAGTTGCATGTACAAGTATATTTGCTAACACGCTAAACCGAATGATGACATTAGTTTAAACATCTTTGTTTTGTTTTTGCTTAATAAATATTATAAATTAAAAAATTTTCTTAAGACCCACACAATTTAGAAGAAAAAACATACCTACCATATTTTATTCAATTTTTATTCAGAAAAGTGTAAAAGAAGTGATATTGAAGTAAATTTGAATAATAAATAAATTTGTACCTATATTTTTCCTTCTATTTCCGTGGAAATTGTGAAAAAAAACTATTTCTTGTAAAATGTTTAAATTCTGATAGAGACATTTCTAGATGTGTAGAAAGTTTTTTTCATAGTTGGTGCATTCATATTCAGGGCAACAAAAATAATAGGAAACAGTTTTTAGTTGGTCATGAAGAAAAACGCTGTAAACTGATGTTATTAATTCAAATTCAGTGATCAATTTTTATGTCTATTCATTGTCTTTTTATTTATATTTTAATTATGCTACGACAAAGGTTAGTTTGCGACAAATTTACGATCGATAAGGCATGACATCAACGTCGAAGAGTACGATGGAAGAATTCTCCAGGTGAGACAAAGATCGATCGACAGAGTTTCCCCTCGGTAGCTGTGCTGGGGTAATCGAATTAACCCGTAACTTCCATAAGTTACCCATCGACATCAGGAGGAAACATCCAGATACCCTAGGGACTGTTGACTCCAGATTTATAAACCTACAGTAGATTTATAGTATAATTATTATTGTTAAATGTGTGATTCACAATATAAACGATCGTAGAAAAGCTTCTGCCACATTTCTCCTGTAAAAAAAAGCACGTTCAATCCGTTATTTTTCGGTTTGTTTCGTAAAATATTTTCTTTATGCTATAGTCCAGTGAGAATTTCTCTCGATCGCGAATAATTTCTTTTCCTCTAGTACATTATGATTTCTTGAAGCTGTACAAGAATGTGCTTGGAAAATTCCGCGGCATGTATCCAACCAGAACTCAACCGCGAATTACACGTTCAAAGAGCGATGGTTGATTCGAGCAACCTTCCGAAATTCCGAAACATCCTGTGATATAGAACCTCCGGTTAATATCCATCGGGCGTAATCTCCATTGAAGAGCGTAGATATATTGTGAGATGGATGGGAGGTAGCTCACTTTACTACCTCCCTATTTCGTCATGTCACATATAAATCAATGCACGTTCTCTATTCATCTCACTACGCAGACACTTCAATATCAGCTTTTAATCTTGGTTTGACACACTTTCAATGAGAAACTACGCCGATGGCTGTTGGATTCCAATGCTCCTGTATTATTATTTTCATACACTTTGTTATTTGTAAGAAACTCGTATATCTGATTACAGCTATTTATTTAAAAAAACTATTTAGAAGAAAAACTAGGCGCTTTGCAAAATTTACACCAATCTTTGAAAGCGTCATCTTTCAATCCTGAAATTTAGTCTAGGAGACGATTTTATATACTTCAATGTACAAATTATGAAATTTTAACATTAAATATCTTACAATTAGTAAGTGAGACACGCCTAAATAAAATTGAGATAAAAGTCGACTCGGGTTGAATTTAAATGTGAAACTTTATGTTTTCATAATTAAGTCAACGTTAAATATGTTAGTGCAAATCTTATCAGAAAGTCCTGTGTGAGCTATAGTATACAGAATTAATTGACATAATGAGAAATGTGAAAATCTCGAGGTCGCGTACCCTAGTGTGTAATTTTAAAGTTAGCACGGTAACTATATATCTAAACTTTTTTCCCCAAGAGCTCTCAGACTTGCAAAAACGCGATTAAAAATTTCTACAGCGACTCGCTTTCCAGTGGTGCGTTTGGAGAGTGTGCATTTGTGTGCACTGAGTACTCTTCGTTCGATTCGAAATTTATACCGAACAAATTTGCGGTTACATGGTGGAGGAAGTACGGTAACCAAGCAACCGATAGGCACGCGCTCGATTCATGCTCGATTACACGACTCTCTCTCTCTCCCCCCCCCCTCTCTCTCTCTCTCTGCCCCTCTCTCTCCCCTCTCTTTCTCTCTTCCTTTCTCTTCGTTCTCTCTTTCTCTGTCTCTCAAGCGAAGCGTAGAGTTTACGACACGGTGCTTTTAGCGTCCGGTAACAGTCTGCCAGCAATCACATTAGTCGTCCGAACCGTCCGTTGCCATATTTAACGGTGGACCAAGTTCGAAAGCGACGGATGTCCGGGTCGTTGGACCAATCGCACCGTCTTTTCGCCCCCAAGCGAAGACCTTCCAGCTACGTGCAATTTTCGCTCTTCCAGAACACTGTTCCTCATTCGACTCGACGATTCTCGGTTTCCTTCTTTCTTCTTCCGTTAATTGTTCCTGTGTTGCGCATCTCGTAAATTTGCTCAGTAAAGTGTTCATTTACTATATACCTTATAGACAAAGAGCTATTGTACTTTGTCAATCGATATCAATTAATTTTAGCAATTTGCTGTTCGCAGTTTTCTTTCATTGTAAGTTCTCGAGTTTGAGAACTCGCGTAACTGACGGATATTAATTTTAGAAATGTAGTTTAAGTATTAGTTACATATGTACATACATCAACCGGTTAGAAAATTAATAAAATATTATTTGACTTGTTTTAAGTTATATTCGATCTCTTACATTTTACAAGTTATTTACAATCTCGTGAATTCTTTCTTATCATGTTTTGTACATTTTATTTAGTTATTTATCTCTTTAATTGATTGATAATTTATAGTTGGAAAGATCGAATTATCGAATGTCATTCGAATAATTAAGCGTTTCAGTGTGCGTGGAGTTTGATTAATATGTTTATATCGAATTTCAGTTAGCAAAGATTTGTCATTTGTATTTGGGGGGGGGGTATAAATCTAAACTAATTATGATTTTATTAATTATTAACTATTAAATCCGTGAATAAGTTAATTAAATTAACAAAAAAATTTGATCTGATAATATAGTATATATATTTATGTGAAATAATTTCTAAAAATGAAATAATTATTTGTATAACATTTTAAAATAATGTAATTTATTATTCAATAGCCTTGATATATCGAATTAATATGTCATTAATATTTGATACCGTAAGTGTAATTTGAAAATGGGTATTTATTAGAATAATTATATAGAATACTGAAAGTCTTCCTTTTAAATATGAACTCACAAAATTTTATACGTATGGTTTTGTCTCTAACACTTATTCGAATCCACGTTCGAATCATTTGAATAAATAAAATAAAAGCACAGAACAGATGCTTTATTTTGCACAATTAGCAAATAACAAAAATGTAAGACACCTTACGATTTCTCTGCCGTTGCCCGATGCCGCCTAGGCCCTGCTCCTCCTCTCAGATTTTCTTGTTGCACTTACACTTACAACACTCACTCGCGAAATTTTGGACACTCCCGTACGAGATGTAAAATACCGTGAAATGCAGTAAGCGACGTTCTTTACTTGCTGCCCGTTCGAGTTGCGAAGAACGACAGAGCGAATTACAGCGCGAACGCCGCAGTCGCACAAATATCTCTCTCTTCTCGAAAATGGAACAGATTACACGAAATCGATAGATAGTTAAAAGCGCGGTGCGTAAACGAGATGTAACCGCGACAACATACCACGGTTTACTTTCATATTTTAGATGAGTTAGTCTCGTAAAATATCCATGTACACGTTAATAAAGAGCCATCGCCTCAACGCGCAATTCGTTTCTCATTACAAGTTGTAGAAACTTAATAATTAATCTAGTAGCGTTACTTGTCACTGATAAAGGAGTCCAAAACAATAGCGTTTCATCCTTACATTCTTCACGATCGAGTCTTGGAAACCGACAACGCAAAAACAATACCACGCACGGAGCGACTCGCGCCACTGCTTGCCGGCTCGACGTTCGGCGAGTGACTGCGCGGCGACCTTGGTGTAAACAATGGTCCGTGTGACGTTGTAAGATGCCGCGCCGAGGGAAAAACAACAAAAAAACGTTGAGAATTTGTTGGCCCATCTACGTAATGGAAAATTCCGTACTTATCACTCGCTCGCCGAACGTCGAGCCGGCAGGCAGCAGCGAGAGTTGTTCCGTGCGTGATATTATTTTTACGTTACCAGTTTCCAAGACTCGATCGCGAAGAATGTAGGGATAAAACGCTATTGATTTGTACACCTTTATCAGTGACAAGTTACGTTACTCGATTAATTATTAAGATTCTACAACTTGTAATGAGAAACGAATTGCATGTTGAAGCGACGTGTACCTATATATGTATGTAGATATTTCACGAGACCAACTCATCTAAAACATGAATGTAAACCGTGGTACTTTGTCGCGGTTACATCTCGTTTACGCACCGCGCTTTTAACTATCTATCGATTTCGTGTAATCTGTTCCATTTTCGGGGAGAGAAATTTGTGCGACTTTGGCGTTCACGGCGTAATTCGCTCTGTCGTTCTTCGCAATTCGAACGGGCAGGAAGTAAAGAACGTCGCTTACTGTATTTCACGGTATTTTACATCGCGTACGGGAGTGTCCGAAATTTCGCGAGTGAGTGTTGTGAGTGTAAGTGCAACAAGAAAATCTGAGAGGAGGAGCAGAGCCCAGGCGGCATCGGGCAACGGCAGAGAAATCGTAAGGTAAGTGTCTTACATTTTTGTTATTTGCTAATTGTGCAAAATAAAGCATCTGTTCTGTGCTTTTATTTTATTTATTCAAATGATTCGAACGTGGATTCGAATAAGTGTTAGAGACAAAAGCATACATATAAAATTTTGTGAGTTCATATTTAAAAGGAAGACTTTCAATATTCTGCAGGGTGGGTCACAACAT
>NW_011967242.1:297155-316229 GCF_000949405.1 Vollenhovia emeryi | reverse complement strand
TATCGATCGCCGGGCGGTCACATCTCGCCACGCGCTCGAATTGGACAGTGGGCAGAGCAAAGACGGCGATTTTTGATAATTAATTACTCGTTAACTATTGCGAAAATTGCAAATGGTTCAGGACTTTTCTGTTCATCTCGATCCGTTCTACCTTCTCACGAGCTCTGGCACAAATGTTGTGACTCACCCTGTATATAATTATTCTAATAAATACTCATTTTCAAAAATATTAAATATAAAGTATATTTAATACAATAGTCTGGATTTTACATAATTAGTCTATAATTATTTAGCATAAGATTTTACCAGAAGAAATACAGGAGATAATAATATTAATAAGTCAAATTTTTAATACTTATTCAATAAAAATATAATACAATGCCCGCAAACAAATTTAATATAATCTTATCTTGCAATGTTGAAAATATTATCTTTTGATTATGTTAAGTAGAAATCCAATTTATGTGTAAAGCAAAAGAAAGAAGCAAGAATTTATTGATTTTAACAGGGGAATTTTCAAGTTAATACATTACCAAACAGTAAGGAAGATAAGAATTAAAAAGAATAAAAAAATTTGTTGTCGACTTGGTTTACCCTCAACATTTTTTCGATACTATTTTTAATGCACGATAGAATTTTGTTATAAAAACTAGGTAAAAATCTTGATATTCTTTTTCGTTACGTATGAAAGTTCGTGCATTGGAAATTGGCAGCAGCCAAAAATAAAAAAGAAATATGACAAATGCACGCAAAATTATATCGTTTAATTTGAACGTATTTCTATACGTTTAAATGTGTAACCTGCTTTGTTAAATAAATTAGATATATGGAATAAGCAGTGTGTCACACACGTAACTCTGTGCCCAGTCAAATAAATTGCGCAATTAAACACGACATAAATTATTTAATGAGGCCGATGGGCATCTCTCGTTGGTGGAAAATGCATTCATAAGGTTAAATGTGATGAGTAAATTTGGCATTAAATGGATTCCGAAATTTATATCTATAACATAAATATGTATATTTACGCTATAATTTTAGCTGAAATTTAACTTTCAGATTAATATTCTATCACAATAAATAAATTATATTCTTTTTGGTAATTAAATAAATATTGAAATATTATATTATCAAAATTATCAGCATAGTTTTCAATTTTTATTACAATTTCTGTTTTTGAAGAATTGATTTAATAAAACATTTTTTTAAACTTCTGAAAAAATTAGAGTCTAACATTACAAAAATCTATATTAGAAAGTGTATTGTTGTAGTTGACATATTGTACAATGCATGTGTAGTTGAAAACATGTAGGTTTCTAAGAATATGAAATTTTTAACTTTATATTTTTATAATACTTAATTGATACATATTTTACATCTGAAGATGAATTTCTCGTATGAATGTAATTTTACGCATTTGTCAAACGTATAATATTTCAACTGCGATAACACACTGATAATATACGGCACTTGCGGTTCTACTGGACCATAAGTGAATGTACCTTAACTCTACGGGACAAACGCAATTTTTCCCTAGACTACAATATGCGGTGCAACGTAATGTTGCGACCACGAAAGCACCAAGTGCCATTGTGAATTCCCGTCGCGAATCAAATGTTTGCTCCCTTATTCCCTTGGCTAGCTCTCTCCGCACGCTTCCGACCTTTGCTTACCGTGACCTTCCACTTCTGATAGTATTGAGATAGTAGAGAATAGAAAAGAAACTTTTCCTCGCTTCATACATCGCATGACCATGCTACTAACTTTATAGACGACAATTATAATAGTTTGCCTGGCACTTGCAAAAGACATCGTTATAAAAGTTTATTTATTTTTCCGCAATTATTTGCAAAGTAATATCGATATATTGTTATCTATTTTGGAAGGCATGGTGACATTTTATATGTAATATTTTTTATTGCAAATAAAATAAACTGTATTTCATCATACGGAATCTTTGTAATCTTCATTAAGTTGTTACAAACTATTTGCTAGCGGGAATTATAAAAACACAAAAATATCTGTAAACAAGCTTGGAAACAAGCTTAAATAATACAAACGTTTGTGTGAGTTTTAGAATATTTTTGCTATGTTTATTTCTGAAGTTTTGCTTATATGTATATTACAAACTCCCTCCCTCCTCTCTGTGTGCATATGCGTGTGATTAAGTAATACGAATATTGTACGTTTGTAACGTACTATAGGTATGTATAAAAGTTGGAAGTAATTCGTAGTATAGCTACATGCAATTATAATAGGGAAAGGAGGCGAAGAATACGAAACGAAAGGAACTTAAAAAAGCGTTGCCAAATCTGTAATCTATCCTCATCAACTTGTACAGGCATTAAAATGAGATAGATCTCATGAATGTCATAGAGATCTTTCAACACACTGCCGTTCGAAAACGCGAGGTGGCTTCGCGAATGTGACTGCTGCCATAAATTCGCCGATAATGATCGCAGTACGTCTGCGTCCATGGGATCTACGGTTCGCTATGGGACCCATAAGTTATCCGTCGTCGTATAGACGCGCCGTATGCCGTTCCTATGTGCACGGTGATAATGTATACGCGGGCACCTACGTCTCGTATGGAACAAATCCACGACGGATTTATGAAACGAAAACGAATCGAGATGTGTGAGCCATTGACGTATGTACCTTGATCGAGATGAGTGTCACAAATCTAATAGGAAGACTGTCATTCTTGAGATATAGACGCTAAATATTCGATGCCTTCTTGTTGTAAAAAAATCTATTCTTTTAAAAGGCTGCTGAGTTTCAAAAATGAAAATATGCATATTACTTAATCAATTTCTAAGGAAGAAGACTACATATATAATATTAGATATTGAATTTTTTGTTTATAATACTATATTTCAACAAACAAAGAAGCAAATTGATTGGCAGTATTTTTTTCATAATTCCATTATACCAGAAATTGAAAAAATCGGTAAAATTTTATGATTTATATCAATTTTGATACTTTTTAATGACACTTATCGTCATTGCATGAAATTCAATCGTGTGAAATTGTCGATTGCTTTATGGTTACTGTCTTTGATCTGTTTAATGTTTAATAAGTTAAGATACTTTTATATTACGTGTTTATTGATGCACAAAATAAAATTTTTTTTTAAATTCTCATTTCTCGACATCTCTCTCAATACATTATTTTCAGATTTGCTTAATCAATTTGTACGTCGCGAATGTGAAGAGAAAAACACATCAATTTTCGCATTATCTTTTTAGCGTACGTTGCATTTGCCGCGCAATTAAATCGGCTTACGCGCATTAAATTGCGGTGCAAATTGCGGTCGACATATTTCTCATTTCACCAGCGTATCCAAAACCCTTGATATTTCCGAGTAGAACTGAGACAGGTCAAAGGATGAGTGGCGCACACATTGTCCAAAGATTATCTCGTCATATGTTGACAAAACGTCCCATAGGAAACGATTCCTTTAAGATTAAAGGATTTCTGGCTTTCGTCAACTTGATTTGCGTTTGACTAGACTACTTCCACTGACGATATTTTTTTAATTGAAAAACTACGTTTATTGCTAATTGTAAGTCCATTAACTGCTTACCCGAGAGCTTTTTTGCCATTAACGTTTTAACATTGTTTGAATAAAAGTTATTTTAATTCCTTAACGTTGAGCATCGTAAAACTACTCTTTTGTGCATAACTTATATAACATTATACTATAAAAAGTTACTTTATATAAGAAAATAAAAACCTATTAATATTTATTATATTATATTATTATTTTATTTAAATAGAAAGTATCTTAAACGAACCAAGTTAGAGGATATTACACTGATAATATACAATAGTTTACATGAAAATATTATTTCATACTTTATGATATTTTGATAATTCTCTATAATTTATTAAACCTGCATCTATTAAACAGTTATATTTTTGCAAAAATATGAATTGATATACACATTCGATGATAAAAAAATCTTTATAAATATTGTAAGTAACTTCTTTCATATTTTATTCATTTACATTTTTTTGTATTGTTACACTTTTTTGTATTGTGTGGACTTAAAGCCGCTATTTTCGGCTCGTAGCTAAACCGAAAATTAAATCTAAACAGACGAAATTGCCACATATTTTTCTCTTAGCGAAGTTTAACTTACAACAGAGCGCGTTACAGCGCAAGTGCTCAATTCCGGTACGAAAACGGAAAAGTCGAGATTGTACACCACAAACTGCAAGAAATATACAAGGAAATAAAAACTTTTCTTAGAGTAATGTATGCGGTTATGAAATTTATTCGTATTAAATTATAGTTATAAACTCTTCTTTTAACACAGAAATAATCTCTCTCGTTTGGAGTACTTTATATTATAGATAAAGTTTTTGTCAAATTTTTTATCGTATAGTGTTTACGATTACAACGATGAATACATATCTTAAGCATAATTGGAGTGCAACGTATCTAAGTTGTACGAGAGTAGAAGAGTGCTTTCCAGAACGAAATTTTATCTTGAAAAAGATAAAATTGGCAAACTTTATACTCGCTTGTTTAAAACTATCTTCTTAAGCGCCTTGCAAGAGGTTTTTCGGACGAATTTACGTATATCAATATATATTCCATCAATATATATTCCAACTGTCGCGCACTATTTTATTTGGGGATCTGACACATTTTATTTTGTGATTACTAAAATACAACATTTATATCGCGCGATGTTAATTAGAAATAATCTTTATTAACTTTATTCTATATTTTGTCATTTTATCGAGGGTAGAAAAGTGTAATTTAGAAGAGGAAAAATGGATGCAATATGTAAAAAAGGAACACATTTTTCATTATGCTTTAAAATAAGTTTAAGAAAGTAAACGGTTATTTTGAAATTAAATAACGTGCAGGTAATACTAATTTATCGCGCATTTTTCTTATGCCTTTTTCTCCGTAATTTTCCGTTATGAAAGAACACGAATAGTTAATGAAAAATAGAATGGACACTGTAAAGCGCGCATACCTATTGGAATTCACGGCAGAACTTCTAATTCATTGCAACAAGCTGTAATGTCGGGGCATCGCCACTTAGGTGAACGTAGTTCAGTAATTTCCAGTAACCATGTTAGCTAGCCATCCGCTTTTGCAGTCAAATTTCGGTCTCGCCACCACTCGTCAACACGAATTGTGGAATTGGTTACATTGCTCCCCTGAGGTGGAAACATCAGAGTCCTTCTCCCCAATTGATGAGCCCCCACATCGTTTCTATCCTTACTCTTACCAGTTTCCGGGATGCATTAACCATATTTAACATCTCTCGTACCGCATAAGTAAATATATAATTGAAATAATAATTACGCCATACCACACACAACACATGAGAGATTATTTGAGTTTATTATATAATAAAGATTCTAGTAATTTTCTCTTTAATACGATAACTAACGAATACTCTTAAAATCTTTCCTAGATAACATTGAAAATGCATTTTGTATTGTATATTTTTTGTAGTATGATAACATAAGTTTTAATCTATTTCGGCGTAATATTTAACCATGTATTAGACTTAACCATGTACAGAGTAGTATTGTGAATTATTGACACTTTAGCAATTATTGATAGTATATATTCTTTACTGACGATTCGTGTTAAATTACAAAGAATAATGAAATAAGAGAAGTAACATTGTGGAATATTTTTTCGAAGGTAATTAGTTTTGTACAAATTAACGAGAAATTTTGTTCGCATATTCGCACGACAGAACACTTGGAATAATTTCTGTTGAAAAATTCTGCTGTACGCAATATATGCAACGTAGAACTAAAAGAAATATAACGAAGCGCAAGTTTGCACAAAACATTTCTCATATTTAATCGTAAAAAATCATACAGCACAAGCCATAGAAATAGAAGCAACGTACATAAATTTCGTGATCGATCGATTATCTTTGACATTTACCCTTTTTTCCCCTCGCGCGTTGATTACGAACGGCTTTCTGATGTGCATGTCAAGGCAATGGGCGTCACGTGATTGGTTCCCTCGTATGGTTACGAAATCGCATTAGCTTGGGGTTAATAACCGCGGATATCGCGGCCTCGGATCACCGGCCAATTATCCCAGTCTCGTCAACGAGCGTCGACGAATCACCGGTGTCGGCGAGGCAAAATTTTCATCCTCGGTTCACGTAGCTTTATCACAATTTTCTGCCGCGTAAGAGCGGACCTTCACACGCAATTTTCCCCTACACAACCCCTTCGCGACAACGTCGAATCGACCATCTGGCAATTAGTTCGATTGACGTTGTCTTATATAAATTAAACAATTGTAGTAACGAAACTACCATAATTACCCGGCAGTATTATTGCACCAATCTATTTTGCCAAGTAATAATTTTTTTATGTATACTGGATTTCATATTTTCAACATTATTTGTGTTATCGTCCGATATTTTGGATTAACTTGATCATGCATGAAATTAAACTTGTTTCATTCAATATTAAGCTAATGATGCGAGTTTACTGTTACTGTATATTTTCTCGCAACCATAGATGAAAATTAACAGTCGCTTTATTATTTTATGTATGGGCATGTCGGAATGAATTACATGCATATAAATGTAAAATATCTATACTTTTTTTACTATTATATCAATATCCTCATGTTGTACTTTGTTTGCCAAAGCACGCGTATCACTTGTATCAGTTTATTCGTGTCTTTATTTACGCAATTGCTTATTATTAATAATTAATTACTTTGGCTGCCATTACAATGTGCAGACGTGAGTATCGAAAACGTGAATACGCGGTGAGGAAATTATCGCTTCGACAATTTGTTATGAACCATGCGAAAGGAAATGGAAGGAAAACAAAGGTTGCGGTATCTACTATTGCAACATCGAAATGCGTGCGCGTATCTATTGCAAGTCGAGCGGTATGAGATGGAGAGAGAGAATCGAATAGACTAGAGGGAGAGCGAGAGCGAGAGCGAGAGGGGAATGTAGGCGACGGACTATTATTATGCGTTTGTTATGTTAATCGCTCTCTCGTGACAGACCCGTCGTACCGTATAGGTCAACCGTTATGCTAACACGATGCCGAGAATGCACGTCGCGTGGCTACGAATCTACACGAAGGACAGTACGAGATGGAGCATAACGAATATTAACCCATTGCTGGACAACTTGTTTTATATACATATATCTTTTTATTGACATCTCAGAAATCTCATTGCAAGGTGTTACAGCCCTCTCCGATGAAATCTTTGCCGCCCTCCTTTTCATTCATTTCAATGAGAAACGACCTATAGAAATCCTCTATCGACTCAGGACATTTTATAAAAATCACTGAGAAATCAGTCATCACTTAACACCGCAACACCGCGCTATTTTGCCAATCGTTGCTAATTATCCGCGATTTGCACCCCCAATGGCGGCCACTTAGAGGTATACCACGCGCCTCGGAACGCCGAGGATTTCCGCTGGCTAGGTGAACGCTATGGAAAAATGCAGGTCATTGAACAAAGAGGAACGAACAGATCAACCCCAGCTACATGCGAGGGCGCAAGACAGAGAGAGAGAGAGAGAAGCAGGAAGGGGGGGGGGGAGAGAGAGAGAGACGCAAAGATGGTTATACGCGCGCAGGAGCGTAACGCAGGCGCGATGGGCCACAGCCCCATTGCGGAGGGTGGCAACCCTCCGGACGGGGTGGCTGCGAGACGCTCAGTCCCGTCTCGCTCTTCTCCGGAGAAAACCGGAAATTAACACCGGTCGTACTCTTCGCGCGCACTGGCGGGAAAGTCTGTGCGTATTCGTCGCGAGTGCACGAGCCCATTTCTCGCTCGTTGTCGAAATTTCGCCCTTGTTTCTCGATCGTCTAACAAACACGATCCTTCGTGCAGATCGCAATTCTGTGGGATCGTTTCTCTCGCGTGAATATCTCTGTGCGAAAATAATATCTTATGCGTAAATAAAGTTCCGGAGAAATCGTGACGGAAAGTTGGAAAGTGTTTGACGACGTTATTTTTTTTATCTTTGCACCGTTTCCTCAGTTGGAACTGTCGGAAAGGGTGACAGCGAAGGATATAGAAACAGATAGACGAAGGAGAAAAAGGCGAAGAAAGAATTGATAAACAAGTGAAGAACGGAACAGTGCTTTCTCGGTGAAGGTTGGTCTCGGTGCACGACTAAATTAATTACACAGTCCCGCCGGCGGGATTTAATTTATTGAACGTCACTTTTGTTCCAAGTGTACTAAGCAGTGATCAGCAGCGGCAAAAATTATCTTTCTACTGTGTTTATTTTTACGGCAGAATTTATGCGACGAGTGTGTGTACAAATCCCTCTTTCGTGCGAGATAAAATGCGAATATAATAGCCTTCACGCATATTTCCAAAATATCGCTTAAAGCGAAATTAATTCATTTTCCATGCAATAGAATTTGACGAATACAACATTGACTGAAATTATTTCCTTTGCCACGATCATTCCGCTGATTAAACATAATTCTGCAAATTCAGCGAATTCAGTTTGTTATAATTGCAACTTGCTGCATCTTGCGTGTTTTGTGATGAAGACGATGAAAAGTTTAAGGAATTATAAATGTGTAAAAGCGCGTTGTAACGCAATTAAGATGTATATTTATATTAGGATACTGTAATAACGTTACCAACAATTTTGTAACGTACCAACATTTGTACGTTTTATATAGACATTTGTATTTATATAACGAATTCGTTATATTTTGAATTTGTTATACGTTTTCGTTGTTATCGCGTTCGAAGTTAATTTGTTTCGACATTGAATAAAAGAAAGTTATTTGAGATTATCTAGATAATCTTTATTAAATTATTTGGCATTAAAACTTAAGGGTTTTTACTTAATATAATTTTGTTCTTTAATTAATTTTAACACAAATTTTAATTTATTTAACTTCTATTGAAAGATTCAAATGGTGATATCGTGTATGATTCGTCTTAAATTTGTTTGAAATTAAAATTTTAATTGGGATCATTAGTCGTTTTCAATTAAATTTTCATTAAGGAAATGTCGGTTTCTAGTTGGTTATAGAATTTGCAACTCGAAGGAAGTATGCAACTTTTCATGTATTCTATGTTATGCTCAGCCGTATACTTAACTCTTATATAACGACATAGATTTGAAGTTGAACTTACGAAACACACAGTTGCAGGTTGCATATCGATTTATTCCGTTCGCACACGTTTCAGCAATATTCCTATCCAAAATCACACTTACGCGCTGTTAAGGCAATATGACAAATTGTTTAACCAGCTAAATACGTACTCATTAATTCTATTTATATTGCTAAATAAACAAAATATAATTTCATGATTTTCTCGGCAACATGCAGTTTTGCACTAAAAATAAAAAATAAAAACTAAATGAACTGGTTGTGAGTTAATGCAATATTTCAATAAACTTTTGTCCGTTCTAAAAGCGACTCCGTTTTTCATCAAGACACACTTTCTACAGTTACTATTTCTTTGAATTTTCGTATCGATACATGTGCGATGATACTCTGGTCGATTTGATTGCACAGCACATTTATCTCGCAATGCTTTTTCTCCATTCTGACAAAGGTTCCACGGGAAAGACGGGACACCTTCCGTGGTACATTAGCATTTTATTAATTGAAACATCTGCGTTCCAACGAAACCAAAAATTACGCGATACGACTGCTAGAACGATACAATTGTGGCGAGGGTGAAGGAATGTTTGTGCATACAATGTGTGAAAGACGCAAGGGAGTGGAAGGAAAAGATGATGGAAAGGGTGGGGAAAGAGAGAAGCTGAGAAAGGAAAAGTCGCGCGATAGCGAGAGGCTGCCATCGACTTAATACTCCAACAAGAGACCCCGAGGGGCAAGGAGTTAGTACTGCTTGAAATGCAGCCGGCACCCGTTGGAGAACAACCTCCCCTCCCCCACTTTCTCCCTTTTCTCTCCCTATCATCAGCAGCCACTGTCACTTCAACCCCATCGGTTCTCATTCCAATGAAATCCTCCCTCTTCGTTGTTTCAAGAAATATAGCGTGCAGTTTAAATGACGAGTTGCTTCTACTTGTATTGGATCTTTCTCTCTCTCGCTCTACTCTTCTAATGTCGACCTTCGTTCGAATTCTCATCTCGCGCTTTTCATCTGTGCATCTCTTTGTCTCTTCTTAGCAGACTGCATTTTAACACCGTACCTCTGCAATCGCGACGGCGGTTGGTGAGTCTGATTGCCGGCTTTAACGAATATCGATTGACCTCCGAAGGCGACCGATGTGCTTTGGTCGATAACATCTGGATAACGTTTTAATTGGACCCCGAACTTTAGTATTGTTCATAAATATAATGCGGCATCGCTGTGCTTCTGCGAATCAATTTGACTCGAATTAAAATTAGTGATTACGGAATGAGAAATTTGTTAAGAACTCCTTCTCTCGACATAGCATTTCCTTTACTTGCAATACAAAGAGGGTGACGTGTAGTTCTATACAAAAGCAGCTGACTCGTAATCAACGAATTCCGGGTTCGATCCCGACCGTTATCCCATATATGCCTACTCCGCTATGTGAGTGGCTTAGATGTCAACACTGCTGGTCCCAAGCCCGGACAAAGGAGGAAGGTTTGTGGGTAAGGTTAGCAGTCTGCCCGCGGTAAAAGAAAAAATGGCTCACGGGACCAGCAATAAGCCTTGAAAGAGGTGCCATAAAGTTGGAAAAACAGGTGTAAGCTTAATTCAAGAGGAGGAAGAAGTAGAAGCGATGTAAAGAATAATAATAGAATCTTACGCTACATTTTACTTCATTTTCATATATTTATTTCTTTCTTGAAAATTCTACATTTTTTATACAAAATATGTGTAGAATTTTAAATTGAAATTTTTATCGAAAGCTTCTTCCGCGCGTGCGCGCGGGCGCGTTAGCATATCTCTCAAATATGTGGAATGTAATATTATATTGACGCAAAATAACAGGGAGGAGAAATACAATCTCAGGGATAAAGGATAGAAAGAACTAAATAGAAAGAGCTAAATATTGTAAATCGATCGACAATTTGGGCTGTAGACTCTCATAAAAATGAAAATGAAATCGTTTTCGCTGCGTTCTGCCAAAATCGCGCGATATGAAAATAAATGTATCAAAATGTATTCAACGCGAAATGAAATTCGTGTCTTCGCGAAACGAGAGGGTCGAAGAGATCTTTTTTTTTAGTGAGGCGCGGTAAATGAGGCAAGAATGTTAACTGTCACTTCGTATAACAATTTGTTTTCAACTCACAGAATTGATTTACGTACGATACCATTTGAAATATGTATCCCCTTGACTCGGAATTTGGAAAGATTTGACGCGTGTGTCGCAACGCCGTATATGTAATATACGGGCGTAAGGGTAAGCCTGTTTTACGAGCTCGTTTAACGTTCACTGCGGATTGGTTCGGCATTTTGAATAAATTAGCATTAACATATAGCCACTCGTACTTGCGACGTAACCACCTTGCAACCCCAGATGTGACCCTTGCTTTGGCAGATCCCGAGAGACGCTTACATGCTAAGGTATCTGACTTGACTCCGAAACTCAACGGAGGAAATAGATTTATATGGGCAACTTTACAGGTTCTCTCAATGATTAACGATATGCCTGTATTTTGTTTGAAAAGACTAAGTTACGTCGATGTACTGGACATTTTGTTTTCTTAAGGTAAAACATCGGCTTAAAACAACTGTGCGTCATTACACATTTACACGAATGCTATTAAAAGCTAATATTAATTTACAGAAGAATAATTTGCACGTGTCTTTAACTTTACAAATAATATAACTGTGCGCATTTATTTCTCGTATACACAGCGAGGGAAATGTTTTTAATAATATTTAAAAAATAGGAAAAAGAGAGAACAGGATATAATTATAATCCTTTTAAAGTTATATTGGCTTGCAGATATAAACAATATAACACTTCTTTTGCACATGCATACGTTTGAGGGAGATTCAAAGCTTTATTTAAATGGATATAACGCACATAGGTAAATAGAATCACGTACTCATCCACATATCGAATTTATATACTGAAATAACCTAACAGAATTTCCCATACATTTAAGCTACATTGTCTTTGTGAAGTCAAATCAAGCTGTACATGTGTGACAAGGGCCATTAATTATTTTGTACATATTGATACAGCATTAACAATTATAAAATATAGCTCGATATTCGGTAAGCCATGTTATGCCATGTGTTTGACAATATTTAATTCCAATACACGTTGTTCAAAGCATGTTAAAAGTTATATTTTAGAAATGCTTCAGGTTTTTTGTCTCTTGATTTTTAACATGCTTCTGTGCTTTATATCGTACCAAAAATTGTTTTTGATCGAATCGGCGGAATGTACAAGGCGTTATCATATTTTATTCTCATTTAATCTTCCCGGCAGTGAAACGTTTCGTTCATAGCCACGTATTATCGAGTACCCGTTATCGACAACGTTATTTACTGCGCCGGCCAGTTTGTTTCCATTTAGCACTTCCCAATGCGATATGTCGCGCGTTAAAGTAATGTGAGAAAAATATGTAATTAATATTTGATAGAAACGCTTTATCGCAAATGGAACGTGACAACAATAGCTACATCTCTGTTATTAGTCTAATTAAATTGCATCTTCTTAGCAAACATTTGTCTAGCAATAGATGTCAACGCACATCATATCCCTAGTAAACAACCTTGCGATTGCTCACGCTGTAAAAAAAGGATGTAAAATTACATACATAATAAGCGTGGCAATTTATTAATAACGGAAATGTATTTTATGTATAATATTTTTACAAAAAATTGTTTTACTTTTTGTTAATACAAAATCGCAAAAAGTTGTAACATTTACATAATTAAAAGCAAGCAGTCTACTTATTATATAAGTTAATAATTTTATCTACATTAAATTTACGGACGTACGTAAATATACACCTTTAATAGATGGTCCCAATATTACTCACTATAATAATTGTAATTTTACATGTAACCTTTTTACAGTGCAGGCAGACATTTGAAAAAAATGATAAATGAAAAACGAAAAAAATAACGATATCAAATGGCTCTGCACAAAATAGCTCTGTAACACTACTATTCGTTGCTCTTTAACGTTAACACTTTTTGAAAGTTTGCAGTAAAAACAAATTGGATTTACTTGAATCAGATATGTTATATGAGGCGTTTAGCATGTATATTATTGATTGAGCATATGCTACGCATTATTGATGATTGTCCGGAACTGTTTTATGCCACGAGGAAAACCGTTCTTGTTAGGCGAAATGGAATTTTTTAAGTACTATTATCGTAGTAATAAAGTGCAGAATACGATGGTTCACGCGCGAAGAATGCGCACGAGACTGTTATTGACGCGAAGATTACTAGGTTCGTTGTAAGGTCGCTATCGGGCGGTTTTAGCGAAGGCGCATAAGGAGCGGTAACGTAAAAATACGCGGAGAGGCGTACACCGCACGGCGTTTACGATACGAATCGATCGTTAAGGCGCAGCTTCGGCGACTTTAATTAAAAGTACAGCTCGCTGCGCCGGTTCAGGTCTATGTGACCTGTAGTTTCATAATCTCTTGCGCGATGTATTCGCGATGCATGCGCAGGTAATGCGTACGATAAGGTACAAATAATGCGGCCACCCCTCGTAGCTACGCGCGCGTAAACGCGCGGCGTGATTCGATAAAGCCAGGCTGCCCCACCGCACTGTACGCTCGGTTTTTACTATTTTCCTATTTAGCCGTGGTACTTTATCACGTCACGGACAGCGTTTTACTCTTATTCTACGATATTAATCTTTTTATTAAAGGCCGCTCTCGCGCGCGCGCGCGCAATGCCGTAAATGTACGTGTGCATTTATGGTGCAAAGGACGCTTTAGCGCCGATGAGTTTCTTCATACGGTCTTGTATGTCTGCAAGTCGTTTACAGCCAGTGCACAATTATCGCCGAACAAAGAAAAGCGTTGAAAAAATAAAGAAGAAACACGTGATTTGCGTGACACGCATACGGTTGGGTAACTCGAGCGTAACTCGACGACGTTTCTCTCTGGTGCAATGCAGACGCCAATCTTCCGCTCGCATTGAAATGTCCATTAAGGCAGACAATTGCGTCGAAGCGCAGCCCTTTCTTTCTGCTCGTAATTCGGTTAATGCCGAGAAGAGAAGCGCTCCGTACAAAGACGCGCGCCGCTCGTTTCAGAGAGTGCATCTTCAAAATCCCATCTCACGATGAAAACATACTTTAAGGCGGATAATTATCTCGATGGGTACCTTCCCTGTCCTCGTTGCGACTCACCGTAATTCTAAGACGTACCAGATAAGCTCTACTTGCTTTACGGTTAAAGGGCCGGTACGGCTGACGCGACACGATATCAAACCACTGCAAACGAGGCTGCATAGTGACAGTGCGCACTCTGCAGAGAAAGGCTTTGACAGCATAAACCGCAAAGCGCAGCCTGTAGGGGCAACGGACCGACTGCCCGCGTCGTCTTGCAACGGTGCATTCAGCAGAATCGGCATCAAATCGCTGATAGTCGATACATTAACGATCTTCTCAAATAACTGTGGGTTCGCGTGATCCTTGAACAACGATCAAACAACCGATACAGTTGCAATTGTCAAACATTTCTTCCGCTGAATTTTACGTTTCACCAATCTTCACTCTATAACTTGTAATAATTTCTATGAGTAAAGGAATCATTTTTACACAAAACACTCGTAACGGAACAAAATCAAAAGTGTAGAAAATCGAAGAAATTTAATTGGGAAATTATATTGGGATAAAAATTATAATCGTATGTAGAAGATCTTGTATTTATGTATTTTTTTTTATAAAACGTGCGTGTATCGTATTATTTGTTTTAATTAACATTTCTGGATAATTATCGGCAAAACTAAGAGAAAACTGTTTTTAATAAATTATCTCATGTCCACAACACATAGAATATATTATTTTTGCAATTGCTACAGAAGAAACGCAATCGCCCAGAATAACATTCCAGTATTCTGCCCGAGCTGCTATAAATTTCCAATCTTCCCAAACATCTCGTGTAATCAGTTAAATCAAATATTGAAATGGTGGATCGAAGCGAATTATATAACGGCATTATATTGATGTATGCGATTCCTAGGTACTCTCGCTACATATCGATAAATACGAATTGTGTTTGCGTACGCATACGTGTAATAGCGCGTGTGTTATCGTTTAGAAGGTAGAAGCTCTGCGGATATCCAAAATCGAACAGGCGGAGCTTTTACATTGGCAAACGTATTATCGACTTATGAAGATTATGGATGATTGCATAATTGCTACGATTCTGCAGAAATTGTGTGACTTTAAAAAACTTAATTAATTTGCTAAATGCGCGATGCATTTTTCAGATAAATGGAGATTTATATATTATCAAAGAGAACTAAAAAAATGTCATCATTTATAAATTACGTCAACGATAATAAATCATGACACGCCAGGCAAAATTCAATTAATAAAAATCCCGCGAAAGAGAGATACAAAGAATATTTTATAATTGATATGTCATGCTTACAGGCTGATTTTACAGGTAGTTTGAGCCTTATTTACAATTATGATTAATAATATGTAGAAACTAATGACGCGCACGCGAGGGGGATAATGATATATAGAAAATTGCATCCACGTTGAATTAATATAATAGCATTGGGTAATAATCCGCTTTGCATTACAGTTAATCGATACGCGATTCTTCTGCCGCGGCAATTCCACGTTAAAATGCTCTTTGAGCGTTCAGTCTTTTTGCTAGACGTGACGTAACATTCTGTACATACGTACATCCAATTGTTTTATATATTTATATTATTACACGTATAGTGGCTATATTTTCGTAATAAGTTGGTTCACGTGCATCTTTTTCCTTACGATTTTGTCGTACCACTGATACAAGGCGGTCACGTATTTCGTAAGTCCCATAGCATACGCATGTATGGGCAACTACTGACGTATCTTGGAATGCTTCCAGACTCTTCGGAAGCTGGCTGATACATAAGCAACAAGTCTGCTCGTACGAATGGAAATTTTTGTGTTTTCTTGCATATATGAAAAATAAAAAATTACTTGTTAAAAGAATCTCACTGTAGAAGAAAAACAGAATTATCGCGCTGCAATTTTTTATATTGAATTCAAAAATTATAAATTGATTTTGTATATGATATGTTTTTTGCGTTAAATGTTTCGGAAATGAATATATATCACGTACGTTAAATATGCCATTATCACAGAATTTCACTGATTACGAAGAACGGTAGTTTATGTGCATTGCACCGATGTGCACAGATTTGCTGGAAAGAGAATGAATTAACTTTGATCGTATAATGCTTGATGTAGAATCCGAGTAACAATTCATTAACAATTAGTATGAATTTAAATGTACGTATTTTTAGTCCGCGTATAATAACGGAACTATGTCGAAACATTATAGCACAACGCATGTAACGCGAAAGAATCGCTTTATTATGTTTTCGGCAAATTTCACGCCTCGCCGATTGTATTACATAACCGAATAATTTATAACAGTGGAAAAACATACCCGTCTATACCGTATGCGATTCCGTTGAATAAAAATGAGATACGTTGGTGGAATCGATTTCTGCCGACTATTGTGTCCGAGGGGTAAACCGCTGAGGGCATGGTGTACGGATTTGCGGCACTACTGGGCATTAGGCCTTGCTGGGACATTATAAAGATAAAAGAAGATAAAACAGGATAAATAACATAAGATTATAAGATGAAGTTAATGCCCACTGGGCATTAGTGGGCATTGGTGTACATGATTTTGATCAGCGGTTTACCCCTCGATTGTGGTATGATTTTACGGACACTGGTAAACATGGATCATGTGAAATGATATCAGTTTTGACCTATTCGATTATATACATAGGCGTATAACATACATAGACTGCGCGTTTATGAAGCAGTTGAGTGGTCGCCCCATAGACATAATATATCTAGACCGAGCGTTTTATTTGAGTGGGGGTAGAGGTTCACTTGGAAAAGGACAAACTCTGTTTTGTGCTATTTCATTATCTCTTGTTCACATGTGAACGCGAGAGAAGGAAGTAGCAGAAAACAGAGTTTGTCCTTTTCTACGTAAACCTCTACCCCCACTGCTCAATGCTCGGTCTAGATATATCATGGGTCGCCCTCTATCACTCCCCTTACTCTTCTGTTATCCCCACTACTTTATTAAACAAAGATGAGGCGATGACACTTAATCGTCAGCTATCTCGTTCTAAAATTTGTACATGTCCCAACACGGGAGAGGTAGGGATCGCGCAGTCTATTCTTACTACGTCCATGATTATATCAAGAAAGTTTATTATAGCAACAGATATAGGCAATAGTAGTAAATTTTCAGTACGGATGGGATAATCGATTGTGCAGGCACGGTAGAGCTAGCCAAGGATATTTTCGTGAAAAAGATACCAGTGTGAAAAAAGTATTTACCGCTGCACCATACGTCATACGTAGTTTGCAATTACAGTTAACACGCTTTCCTGTATCAATATGCAATCCGTTGAGTGTGTCCATCTTTCCTCGCAACGGAATTTCCACGTCGACCTAGCGGATGTCTGGAAATTTATTTTCCCCGGGGCAAAGAACGATATTGCGCCAACTTGGAGTGGAAACCGGGCAAGAAGTCTTTGAAGTTTAATGCTGGAAACTCGAAAACATAATATGCTACCGCGGAAGAAAATTGTACGGTTATCTCCATTCCTGGATCGATTTCTTTCGTACTATCGCAGGTTTCTCACAAATTTTTCAAATTGCATGAAAGAACATTGGCGGGTTTCCGCGAAATATTAAGTCACACCGGTAACCGCGCGATTTCGAAAGCAGCTGGAATTTATCGTTGGTAGCTCGTAAGGTTACGTGAAATTGAATTAGGAACTGAATTGAATTAGGAAGGTAAGGTGAAATCTTTTTGAGCTCTTATTGGCCAAAAGTCATTTAATTTGACATCTCAACGTTGAAGCGGCAGTGTTAAACGATATATTCTTTACCATTTATATTTGCGAAGAAATCGCAGGGTTTGGAAATTGTTGGGGTATCCTGCATACATAAACTCAAGTAGTTTCACATGGTTCCCCACATGTACATTACGGCACGAGGGAGAAACGTGAAAACTTGACGGACCCGTAACTAAAATTCACGATAAACGCAGCCGTCGCCGCCGCTGTGTTTTATAACAACATGCGGTCCAACAGGCCAAAGGACGGAATATATTACGAAAGGAACGACATAGGCGCACAGTTCGTCGCCATCTGTCGACGTTTGCGGATACGGCCGAAAGTTTGTCTAAACTTTACCATGTACGTGACGCGATACGATATTAATCTCGATTTTGCATTATTTATCACTTCCCCGGATTTGTTTGAATACCGAGAGAAAGGTCGCCATGCCCAACGTGAAAGCAATTTTTGACTCGTTGGTTGCTGCTCTGGATAAATACGTACTCTTTTAATTTTCATGCTAAACGTTCCGCACGCGAAAACTTTCGACAATTCAATCGTTTCGCGATGCAGTATGCGGATGCATTACGGTAGAATCGGAACTACTGTTCAAAATTGCGAAATTATACTCACGTATATCCGCTAGCTCCTATCTGGCTATTAAACGTGAAATCAAACAATGACATTACGCTCCATCAATGTATTTCATGCGAAAGCACGTAGAAAAATCGCGAGATCGTATATTCGCTTAATTTACTCTTTATACCTATCTGCTTTAGCATATCGCGCGATGACGCGTGAAAACAAAGAGTGGAAATTGTATTACGAATTTTGAGGCGCAGAATATTAAAAATCGACCATTTAATTCTCCCATACAGCTGCCTACGCGGAAGAAATCTCTTCCATCACTCTATTTCAACAGCCAACCGATACATCTCTGCTTCGATTACTTTCATTTTGAATCTGTACAGTCGGTCGTGCAATCGTTGCTATATCGAATATTGCACGTTTATTGGAACGAACATTTTCCATACAAAACTCTCTAAATTATCAACAGAAATTAAAACTGCTATCATTCCAGCCAATCTATTAT
>NW_011967242.1:252029-296250 GCF_000949405.1 Vollenhovia emeryi | reverse complement strand
CCGTGTAATTTTCAATGCAACGTACTCAGACATGTATGTTACATCAATTATCGTATTGCTATTATCATTACAATGTTGAAATTTCTACTCAGTCGGATTTTCTCGTCGATTTTCGATCCTGAATCACCTAAAGAAATAACAGTTTCTTGCAATTGATCGCTCAGCTTTCCGACAATGATAACAATGAAATTGATCTTGCGACTAATATAATATTTACTTCCGAAATTTCTACACACCTGTTATACGCTCACATATACATAGCCACGGAAATGTCAGTTATCGATGCACTCTCGTCTCGTAACTAAATAAATTGAGAATCGATTTGATTGAGTCACGGCGGCCACTCAGCAAATCCAGGTATGCTGAGGAGACGTCGACGGATCGGCCGCTGACGCAGCTCCAACTGTTACTCTAAAGCTAGTTGCACCGGCCGTACATACTCGATCATTCGCGGATCAATTATCGATTACAACGTTACTGACGTATTTCTCTCTCAAGAATTTTCGCAATATTTTAAATAATATCCAAAAATTCCCTAAACGAATAAAGACTGTTTCTGGCTCGGTGTAAGTAACATAGCAAATTTGCCTCGCAGAGCAATGCTGCGAACGTGCGGACGTTGCAAAATGTAAGAGGAACGGAGAGAGGAGAGTTGCCCGGCTGTATTGGACAACAATATACCAAAGCGTGCAATGACGTCTATTGGAAGTGGGTGGAAGTAGTGTTTCGATCTGTGTAACCCGCGCTACTTCCTATCCGGAAGCGGATAAACGGGCAAACCGCTAGCCAGCGTCGTGTTTCCTTTCCGTGAGCGAGGAGCTCCATGTTCGAAATTGTAATCTTTCCACTCGCGGCGTGGATATCATAGCCATATCTTCGGAAACTATGAACTTGAGATCGATTTAATTCCCAGATAAGCTGTAGTAAGGTCGTTATGTTAGCGCGCACTGAGCCTCGAATTAATGTGATTCGCTTAACAAGCGATATAATAAGTCGGGTATTATGGAAATTCAATTTGGTTCAATTCGAGGAAGATCTATTTATTCTATGGTTTGCATTTGTAGAATCTTTGGAAAATACTAAAACTCTTTAAAACTACATATTTTTTTATCCAATCATAATTTGTCCAATAGAATAGAGAATACATAACTTATTCTTTACGTATTCGCAACCGCAACTATTAATAAAAAGGAATCTTTACGTTATTTTCGGTCAAATAAAGGTTTATGGTTAAATCAGAAACTTACACAAATCTTGTCAAGAATTTAATCAACATCGAGAGAAACTCGTGGTACAGATGGTTCAGAGTCACTTTTTAAAATGTTACATCCTAGGTTGTTTGTTCTCGACTGCCAATGAGTCAAATTCGCTATGTCAGTTTTATTATAACAGTCAAAAGGATAAATTTGTTTATTTCATACGTTTATCTGAAGAAGTGTTATGTCGATAATGTGGCAAGCATTTAAAAGAATTCAGTATAAGAGTCATCTTTTTTTATGTTTATCATTTCGCTAATTAGTCTTTTACGATAATGGAGTTCTTTGTCTAGAATGTTCACTTTCTCCTAGTGAAAATTGTGATTGAATTTAGAACAGTGTTGCGATACAACCGAATGCTTGGATGGATCTAGCCCGATATTGCTTTTATGTTCTTCGATTCTCTGGTGTTGAATTTTCTTTTCGTTTGTCCTACATATGATGCATTACAGAATGCATTATAGAATGGAGAAAGTAGCTAACGAATGTTTTCAGGTTGTTAGTATTTTTCATTTGTCTAAATAAAAAAAGTGCACATACACAGTTTCTGTATATGTATATTTCTTTAATCTATTCAATTATTTATTTTATCACATATAAATTTTATTATCAATAATTCGAATTTACAATAATTTCATTGATCTATTCTATCATCACATGGATTATATCCCAATTCCCATGTCAATACATTTCCCAATTTTATATATTTTTATAACATTAAAGGATATAAAATGCGAAACAATATAAAACTGAAACAAATTACAATTTTAGATTTAGTCTGGCAGGAAATTGAAAGTACAGAAAATATTGAAATATCATACTTTAAGATGCTGGAATAACACACGAAAAAGCACCATCGGTATTCGTTATGCAAAGGTACCGGCCGGCGTCGTTGCTGAGATAGACATAGAAGGAGGCAGGCTCAGAGAGCACGAAAGGGAGCAGGGAATGCGGTTGGTGGACTGCTTTGGACGCTAATGGCTTTCCCAACGCAAAGCGTCCATAGCCGTGCTACGTACAGTCGTCGGGAGCAATGTTAGTTATGTCAGCCTGGGACAACCTGCAGAATTATACCTACCCAGACCCTCAATTCTCCACTTCTCTCGTTCTATCCCTCAGGTCCCAGAACGTGCGTGCGTGCACGCATATACACACACGCTTATACACCACGACATATCCTTCAAAAGCTCAAAGATCACGGTGACTTGTGCGATTAAATTATCGGTCGCGTATAGAGTTTTTATTCCTTCATTATCGAATTGATTTTATTGACAAAACGTTTATTAAATTATTGGTTTAATTGGAATGTCAAGCGACGCTGAAGAAGTGGCAGCTATATGCATGCCTTTCGATTTTATGGTCGGATAAATTACGACACCAAGTCATTGTTCAGCCTGCACATTACATAACATTCATTTAGATATGTTGAATATTGTCTTCATTAATATTAACACTTTATATCTCGAAGCTAATTCGAAAACAATTTTACAATTAAATTAATTAAAAGATACAACAGTGCCTCTAGATAAGGTGCCTAATACTCCGTTTTGTGTACGTGCACGTTTTTCTATCAAAAGTATTTGTATTTAATACAATTAGACTAACAATTCCTATGCTATTTATAACTTTCACAAATATATACATATATTATCGGATTAGTGCCACGAGATTATTTTGAACTATAACGTTATCCGCTCATATAAACACAACCTTGTACATTCATACATACATAGGTCGTATGTGCAACGATGACTTACGCATGATATACGCCGCTCTATCCATCTTTCTCGTCCACGGTGATGTAACCCGTCGAGACTTCCGGTATACCAGTGAAGAATGAAAGCATTTACCAGACGACCAGACGCCATATGCATAAACGCGGTTTGTAAAAGGAAAGAGAGGAAGAGCAAGAGAGGGCGGGAGGGAGGGAGGAGGAGGAGGAGTGAGGGAGAGGGAGAGGGAAGAGAGAGAGAGAGAGGAGCTACAAGAGGGTGATTCTGGCCATTGGTCGGTCGTTCATCGAAATTCCGTTTAATCGCTCCACCAACTGCGCCAGCGCACCTCTATTCTAAGGATGCTTTTCGATGCCCAAATATCCCAGCTGTCAATATTCCAACAAGAATATCGATCCGTTCGATATTATAATATCGTCCATTTTCTACGTCAAATGAGGTCCTGCTTCTTCCTACCTTGCATCGAGTCACATTTCAAAAGATCATCACTACATTCAATAGTTTCCCATTTTTTCGTTACATACGTGACATTTTGCCCGTATTTCATAATGTTCGTCCCGCATGCATGCTCGATATGCTTATACTATAAATCTTAATAATATTAGATACTATTTATCGAAATAGTAACTCGAACAATAATTGTCCTTTGACAAGACGCACAGCTAATTAATCTATAACGTTATCAAGGAAAACCAAGGCATCGCAATAATAAATTTGAGATCCCATTTCGTCCGTCGCCACTACATTATGATTTTATGGCTTCGCAATTATTCAAGAGAAAATTGAAATACGAATCTTTATATAGGCCAATTTTCTTCTTATCGATTTGCCCCGCAGTTTCGCGAAACTCAACACGAATGAAAAGTTTAACGTTTTCACAATGTCAGCTCGTAAACGCGAGAAAAGATATAATAAATTTCTCAGTAAATCCGCTATGTCGAAAACTATGCCAGCCAATGCCACCATTCGGTTGACAAAAAGTACATGGATTTTTTATTGCAACCCCACCACGAAAGCCGTAACGGAGTAAAGTATTATTTGCAAAAATTGATATTATATAATATTATAATACCTTAACAGGATTACCAAGTAACTTAACGCAGTTGCCTGCTAAGCGCGAATTTGGTTAAATGAGAATTCGTGAAATTCTTGGAATTATTGGCGAGAAGATTCTCAAGATTAGAGCAGTCTGTATTTCCCTATTCAACGCCGAAACTACTCAAAGCGAACTTTGGCTGTTTCAGATAGTAGGCGACTACGACTGACACTTGACCTTCGCTTGCAGGATTCAAATATGCCAAGTAGCTTGAATTAATGAAATTTTCATTTAGCGCAATTTGAAATATTATTAATTAAAATTTTATAATCAATGTAGATTATATAATAATTCTATAAGTCTATAAAGAAACTTAGAAAAAAAGAAAAGTAGAGAAAAAGCATTCGGTACTTTCAAGGAATAGAATTATTACAATTTAATTAAATAATTAGTGAATCACAGTAAAGGAATAAATGGTAGGATTTACATGCTGAGAGCATCATACCGAATCGTGATTTCCCCACTCGTATATCACATCGCGGTTCAATCACGATGAATATGATTTTAATGTCCCTTTCGACATGAATCCCTCGCACGATTGCATTTTCCGACACGTGATACGCTCCTGCAAAGGAATTAATGGGCGAACGAGAGGAGGCAACTATTCCTGGATTTCCCCTTTTTTATCACGTAGTATTATTAAAAATGACATAAAGCCATTAAATGAAAGATTATAACTGACACAAATTAATACAGGTGATATCTTGGAAGTCTCTAAAAATTTCTCAATAAACTGTGTTTTATTGGATATATAAACCGGTTAAACTTAATATAAAATATATCTACGAATAAAACTGAAAAACAAAACTAACAATAAAATCCAATTATAAATTTATTATTAATATTTTAATTTTGTCACTATGTATTATGCAATCCAATATCTTAATATTGCTTTATCATGTACTGACTTAACATATACCTATAGGCATTAAAAGAGTACATTTTATTCACCACAATAAAATAGTGTAAAATAATTTAAAAAATGTTAACTATAAAAGAATTAATTAAGTGATATAGAAACGTTCGCTAAGGTATAAAATATTTGTATTAGTAACATCGTCGTAATTAAAAAAGGTAAAAGGCTATGCTTATCTTTTAGTTAGATATGGTGTCCCCAATGCTACCATTTACAATATATTAATAGAATGAATGAAAATATGATAAAAATGTTTGCAAGAAGAAAGGAGCGTTTATCTTATAACACTAAACGTTTTTACAGCCTCGTAAAGATTAAACGATGTAGAATGAAGGCTACATTGTTAGCGCACAATGGAATATTTTGAAGAGGGTTGATACTTTATATTCCTTTAACTAGTTTTACAATTACGAGAAAAAGAAATTGAGACAGACAAAGTTAGGAATAGATAACGGTAGAAAGAAGGAGAGAGAATTATTCAAATACCAAAACTACACAGAGATAGATTCCTATTGTATAAAAGAGGAAAATAGCGAATATTTTACCGTTTTTGCTAATGCAAAAAGTAAATCATATTGTATACAGTATCACATTTGAAATTACACAAGTATCATACAGTTACATATTTCTTACAAAATGATAAATTTAATTAAACTTTAATTAAAATTTCAAAGAATTTTCTCCATAAAGAGAGGCTACAAAGAGCAAGGGTTTTTAACAAGGTCAAACGAAGCCATAATGATTTTGAATTTACATGTTCTCTTTATTTCAGAATAATTTTGTTGAATTATAATGTAATCTCTAAAATCGATAAATCCACTGGCTATTTGCGGCATGATTCGCGATCGGAATAGTAGCAGTACCATACTAAAAGCTTGGAAGGACCTGAGATAGAAGCGGCCGAGTCGCGAACAGGACACGAAACTTCAATATTGACTGAGACAACCCTTCCGTGTTTATCCTCAGCGCCCTTTCCTTTATCGCCGAGGCACGAGTCGCAGGTTTCCTCGGTATTATCCTTCTCATCCAAGATTCCTCTTTAATGTATCTTGCACCATCGTGGATAATCATTGCGGAGTGATCTCTACCTCATCTTGTTAATCGCAAATCGAAATAATTTGTCGCGAAACCGTGAAATTAACGATGGAAATTGTAACATGACAAAGTACTTAGCGAAAATCACGATTATATCGGTCATTATTAAGTAATTTAAATAAAAGTTTGCATCTTTTAATTTGGTGAATATAAAAAGCGAAAGTAATATACATATAACAAGTATAACATGTATATAACACAATTTTCTATTTCTTGAACCATATAAATTTAATTTAATCCGTTTTTCATTCAAATTTACGAACTTTAAATTTTTCGTGTGATTTATTGCGGCCGCGATGAAGGGATCAAGTTTTCCAGTCTTTACGATGAAAAATTTTCGGCACTATTTCATTCATGTCGTCGCGCAAACTCACCATTCGTAAGAATGAATTTTTCGCCCACAAAGAAATTCTTCTCTCGTCTGTGAAATTTTCTACCTGGTGAGTTCATTGACTCAGCGTATTCTTTTAATTAATGTCACGACGGATAGCCACTCGAGATACTCTGTGGAAATAATTACGAGACGAAATGGTTGAAGAAACTATAATATTAGTTTGATAGTGTTATTTAGTAATAGAAAAGCTTTGTAACGCAAAAATTGGTATAGGTATGTGCATTTATTAACACAAAGTAATATTACAAAAGAAAGCATAAAAACATTACCTCAGAAAATTGTTTTAGATCTTGAATATTATGTATAAATAATAAGATATGCTGCATAGTTATCGGACTCTGTACTACTACATGCTAACTGCTGCTTAATTATTGCTCGGGATGGAATATAAAGTTCTAGATTACGTTTGCACAAAATATCAATGGCGTCACACATATCAGTGATGTCATTTTTATTTTAAAAGAAAAAATTTCTTTTTATTGGTTGTAATGAAAGATAATAAAAATTTAATATGTAATATATAAAATACACTTAAAATTCTACCTGCTACTTCCGTCGATTCTAAAATTTGCAATCACGAATATAATTCAATCTTGTTTAATAGATTGTCAGCGGCATCTATTATTGACATCGGTAGAATGGTTGTGACGGAATAACCGAAAGCTGAATAGTATTTGACGAATTTGTGGTGGAACATAGTCAATCAAAAAGTAATTTACATTGCAATCAGAGCAAGTTTATCGTGTGATAATTGTATAAGTGCGCAATATACATATGTATATATCGTACGATAATGTTACAATGATTAAATATACTTTAGTTAATTCACAAACTGAAATCAACGGTGGAATTGAAAAAAATATTTTGAGGAAAATGCAGTAATAATCTTCTATTTGTTTAATTTAATCAATTATTTATGTCGATTCCTCGTACGTATCATTTCGCATTACCTGTGTAACATACATATGTAATGTTTTCAAACTATATAAAAATCATTTCAGAAGTATCAATAATGTTTAAAATCTTTAATAGATTTAGAAGAGATATTTGAAATGTTGCACGAGGGAAAATCTTTATATATTTTTACACAGCCTGTTATATTATTTGAATTTCCACATCAAATCCAAAATTCAATACAACAGTGGTATTTCAAATACAGATACTTTGCGTTTATGACAATTCTCTTTTTTATTTTTTAACTTTGATACTAGCCTACCACTTCCATTTGAAACTAGTACCATTTGTCGCGCGTATTCTCATGACAACACAATGCAACTAGAATTTGATTTTCAAGTTTCTCTCAACTTACCTGCATTTATCAAAAGTATATAATTTTTTATTGGATGGCGCGTATACTTGGCGTCTTTTTTTACCTTTATTTTAAAAATGTTATTTTTCCAAGTTACTCTATTTATCAAAATGTCATACATCACACGAAGGTCTACATGGCGCGGTATTATTATAACTTTAGGTCACACGCCGTCCTGTTGCTTTCCGCACGAAAATAACATCGATTCGCGGTAAAGCAAATAAAAGTTTCTTATTGCGAATAGTACATTGGCTTATTAAAGAACGAAGAACGATAACAAGTATCGTCGTGCATGCACGGAACGTGCTTGGGAGCCAGAATGGCGGTCGCTTTCGGGCTCGCAGTTGAATTTCTGGATGTACGCCACCCAATCCGCGTGCTTGCGATCTGGTTTACCCTATCTCGTCGTCCCTCCCCTTCCCCCCGCAAGTTACGTTACGTGAGTAACGAATAATTCGTTACCGACAGGGAGAGATTTCAACGTGTTGCGCTAATTAGTAAAATCGAGCGCGCACACGCATTGACGACCGCGACGAGGCGTTCGTAAACAGTCGGAGCGCGACTAATAAATGCGAATACGCACCGCGACTGAATGGATAATTATTACCGCACGGAGAACTACTTCGATTAATTAATCAACGCCATTAATCGGCCGCGAGACAAGCGGCGACAAAACACTCGCGTGCGTACTCGCATTCGCGTTTGTCCTCCTCCGTGGTAAGATTAACGTGGCGTGGCACGAATGCGAGGCGATATCGGAAGTCCTCCGGGACGGTGCGTCATTTCAGCTTGTTTTGACATTTATCCGCTTGCATGTCGGCATAATTCATGCACTGGCGCGTTGCGTGAATTTGTAACATGGTTAATGCGGTTATTGTTACTGATATCGATCGCGCAATTACTTGCAACTGAGGGAAATATGTATGCGGTATGTACAGAATGTTACAACCGCAATCGTCTATATCGTGATCATTTATTTTTTCATATGCCATCATAATGTAATTAAGAGTAGGGTGTTTCAAGTGCCAGCGATGGAAAATAACGCGTGGTAATGAGCCTTCGCCGGTAGCTTTTTACACGAGTCATTTTCCCCGCTTAATTGACCCGACTTTAAACGATTTACGTAATTTTTTTCAATATGCGGCATCAAATTACAGGACCGAGTTGCTAGCGCGATAGGCTCGACGCCCGCAGGCATGCTAATTCAACGCTAATTAATAGTAACCCTCTCGATAACTCGATGAACCCTCGAATCTCCTTTGAGAGGGTTGGCTAACCCTCGAATCCTCTCAACCACCACTCCTCTCTCTTTGTCCCGAAGTTGCGTCACTAAAATCTGTGCTGATACTAACATCAACGATATACATTATCCAAATAATAAGGAATTTTGACCATCGATATATCACAACTTGACAAATTATTCACAAGTTGATGAATAATTTCTGATTGACAATAGCAATTATTTTTTACATTTATATGCATAGTATTAACTTGTACAATATTTTTATCAACATGTATATACACGTAGAGAATTTTCTCTTAAAATTTATCCTGAAAATCTTGTGATCGTGGGACAACGTGGCATTTTCAAAAACTTTATAAGAGTGTTTTGACATTTTACCATACATTTGACCAATAAAATGTATATTAAGTATATAGTACTAGTAAAATGTATGATAAAATTGCAAACAAATTTTATAAAATCCCTCGAAATATCCTGTTGTCCCATGATTACAATATTTTCAGGATACATTTTAAAAGAAAATTTTTTCTTGTGCACATGTATACTTAAATTACTCCAAAAGTCTTCATTTATTAACAAGTATTTGCGGAAAGGCACGAAAAAACTGAAGAATTAAAGGAATGTTGAAAATTTGAACTGGGTGAAATTATCAAGTCTTACCGTTTTAGTTTTTCGTGTGTTTCCAGCTTCAGGGGACCGCATGTCTACCGAAATTCTTGGAGCATAATCTTTCGACAACGAATCTTTTCTTTCGCATGTTTTTAATTTTCTCTTTTCATGAAACCAAGCACCGGCCGTGAAGCGCTTGGGCGATTTCGACGCTCATTGTCGCGGCGAATTCTTGTGCGATTTTCAATAACGTGTCTAGCCAGCTACAGTTTTTGCCGAGTTTCCGCACATTGTACACGTATGCACGTACATGCACACACACAAGCCCACGCATGAGAAAGCGCGCGACGCCAAGCGGACGAGAACGGTTGAATTTCCAGCGACGTTTTAATGCTCGCCGCTTCGTGCGCCTGCAATTCGTTCAACTTTTATAGAAGGGAAGATTTACGAGGATTTTAGCAGCGGACGAAGCCGCGTTCCTACACACGCGAGTAGTCCTTGCACATGTAGACACACAGGTGACACGTCAGAACACGCGCGGTGGAACACGCGTCATAAACAACCCTTTTTCTCCTACCCTGATATCGGTCGAAAGCCTCCGCTTCGACACTCTATTCCGTTACTCCCTTATTGTCACTCCGGTTGTTGTTCAACACGAATTTACTGAACGAGAAACGAACTCTGGCAACTCTCGCACGATCATATCACTAGGTGCGCGAACGAAGGATTTCAACGACCATTAAATGGGATCTCACCCATAAGGAAAATAAAAAATGGAAAAGCGGAACATCTTTTCTTATCTTTAGGATCGTATTGCATCTCCTTAGGCCATCCAACTTCTCTTTGTCTATATCTCAACTAGGACTTTCTTACTTAAGTTCTTTTAAAACTCTGGAGGCTATACGCCATAGAGAATATATAATGTTCCACCGAGACTTACGATCATAATTATTAATGGTTTCCATATATTTCTAACTTATACGATCAGATTCATTTTGAATTGGTTAATTGAATTAAAAATGAAAAATATTATATGAAGATCTTAAATCAAGTTTTTGCCCGGTTTATACATACAACAACATGATAAAACTAGAAAACTGTTTCGACAAGGGCAACCCTGTTTTTCAAGCAATACAATTTACTACATAATTGTTTTAATTAGTTATATTTTGTCGGAAAAGTTTTTGACATATCAAAATTTAGTTTCAGTGTATACCTACATTTACACACCTTTACCACATGTATATTTTAAATATTGCTACGAGCTTGCCAATTGTTATCTGGGACAGATCTTTACAATTAACTTGGATTATTGAAAATATCCAATGTTTCTATACCCGTATCTTTATTATTAATGATTTACAAAACAATTTATATATTAAACTGTATTAAGATGTTAAGCTGTCCCAGCAAGACGTGTGAATGAGTCATTGCTTTCATCTCTGTAAAGAAATAAGTTGAAGGAATTAAAAGTTACTCATTTGAAGGGTAAATCTTCCATCTAGTAGCCATTTTCATTATTTTAATCTATAGAAAAAAAAATTGATTTAATTAGTGATATCCGCTTAACGCAGCTTGATCAAGTTTTGCGTTTTACTTGACTGTAGTATATTCAAAGAATACACGGATATTGATATTCTCCTTTTCTTTTAATTTCTTCTTAATATCCCAGACCCTTTCTTCTTTCCGCTCATCTTCTTTAGAAGTGGTACTACACTTTTTAATAGACGTTTCGCCTTTCTTGAGCTTCTTTTGCCAGAATTCTGTTGCTTTGTTCGAATATGCCCTGTTTTCTAAAAGCTCCCTTGAGATACTGTTCAGTCCATAATAATAAATAGGTGTGTATTTATCACCCTATAAATAGGGTGTAACCAGGATTCGAACCTGGGACCTTCGCCGGGCGACTGCTCTTCCTTCTGACCTATCTAGGCCCATACCTGAAACCTTCTCGCTTGCCTACTTTATTTTACTGAATAAAGTAGGAATATACTAGCAGCGCAACGCCACATACTGTTCGGTAACATTCGAACTACAGTCAAGTAGAATGCAAAAATTTATCAAGTTGCACTGATTGTTACTAATTGAATCGAGTAATTCTTCCTTAAAATTCATTTTAGCTGGACACAAATAATGAAAAAGGTTTCTAGGTCGAAGGTTTACTCTTTTAAATGAGCAGCTTTTAATCCCTCTAACCCGTTTCTCTACAGAGATTAAAGCAATGACTCATCCACATGTCTTGTTGGGACAATCTAATATTAAACCAGTTGTGCCTTTTCACACGTGACTCAAATATTCAAGTGAAAATTATTGATAAACTTTATATATACATGTGTTCAGACTACTTGAATACTGAAGTATTACAACTGTGAAGTATCATAACCAATCACTTAAACTCGCTATTGGTAATTAATATCCATCCACAATCGTCAATTCTCAAAAGAAACATATTGCAGACTATTTGAAGCACTAAAACACCAGAAGAGAATCAATCGTCATCATTAAGAAGGTCATTCAACGCGCGTAAATTCCAAGCCGATTTCGTCGTTTATGATCGCCGATACCGTCCACGTTCGTAGTTAGAAATTTTAGTGCGATTGAACGATAATTTAACTTTACTAAGTTGACGTTGAGAGAAATATTAGTGCTGCTGTCGGAAGAACACCGATGAACTCACCGGTCCATGTACACCTTGCATTCTTGTAATTCGTATTCGACGGAGTTCCGCCTTTCTGAGTAGCTATCGCGTTAAAGGAACCATCGATCGTCATCGCTAACGTCAGTGATGACAGCAGTGAGGTGGCGATCAGGCCGTGGTGTTAAGCTCTCGCCGGATAAATGTGCGCGATGTACTACTACGCCAGCAAGCTGACTGCGGCGGCTTTAAGCGGCGGCGGCGGCGGCGGCGGCGGTGGCGGTGGCGGTGGCGGCGGCCTCGTCGGGGGTGGTGGTGGTGGTGGTGGTGGCGGGGGTGGCAACAATAGCGGCGATGGCGGCGGGGTCTGCCGGTGTCACGAGGCCCAAAAGGAGCAGCGCTCCTCGCCGAGAAGAGCAACGACCCCGCAACCAATTCAATCGGCGCGGCATCATCATCCGTCGCGCGCCTCGCGTGTTTGCACCCCTACCCTCGGTCCCACCACCACCGAACACGTCGTCATTGAGCATCCTCGGCCCAATCATTACCATCGACATAGAACCAAGCATAAGGTATGTAGATAAATTGTCGTCAAATAAATTGACCTATCCATCTGGAGACCCTCTAATCAGAGTCTAGCCATATCGCCGGTAAGGTTGGTATCCGCCATTTTTCGTCAACTTCCTACGAAAGAGAAAGGTATAATCGCGCAATTTTTGCGAAGTAGGGGAACACTTTTTCCTGCCAGATTCTTTTGTTTCGAGCGAAAACGCGTCGAATAAGCCTAATTTCATTCAATTTTGGAGGCGAGGGAGCTAAACTGAATAATTACCGCTTTATAAAGCTGGCGCGAATTGACGAAAAATGGCGGATCAATCACAGCGTGCTTCCTAATGACAAAACTCTGATCAGAGGGTTTCTACTCATTTGAAGTTGCACGCGAATCGAGGCACATTTGAAAAGCGTGCGACTTTCTCACTCTTCGTGCATCATGACGTTGAAACTGGCAATGCTGATTCGCTGTTTCTATAGTCATGACGCACAAAGAGTTAGAAAGTCGCACGCTTTTCAAACGTGCCTCGATCCGCGTGCAACTTCAGATGGGTAGGAATTAATGACGCTGTGTGTACAAACTATCGGCAAGAAGATTTGCGTGCATAGAAACGGGATACACGCATATAAAGATTTCAAAGAAAAATTGTACATAATACTACGTCGACATTTTTCTTTTAATATTTTTACCACTGCTGCAGTGTCTACCACGCTGATGTGTGTTGTATCAACGACTGAGAAAATATCTATCGGAAGAACAGTTTAGTTTAGTGTTTGAAACAAGTTTCCAAAGTTTTTAAATGAAGTTTGGGAAGAGTTCGCATATCGGAATTTTAATGCTGCTGAAACTTTTAAATGCAAAGCGTTTAAAGGTGATGTATTACTACAGGTCGAATATTAGCTGAGAAATATCACCTGCAGTTAACTAGCGTTGTTAGTGACTGCCTTTTCAATGAGATACGGGTATTTATGTTTGCAGCGTAGGCAGCTCGTTCTCTATTTACGATCAGTTAATAAAGCGAAGCTTCTACGAGCTTATGCGAGAAGTGAATGAGATGCCGAAGCGATCGAGTCGCTCTCTGTAGCGAAACTTTCGAGCCACGCGCACTATTCGACTAGTGAATTCGAATAATCTCGAAGAACGCCAACTGCATTTTGACTCTATGATCCGCAAAGTTGAACAGAATTCTCCGCACATCTCGCGCAACTGGAGTATCAGACTCCGGCTATTATCAAACGCGCCGTCTCAATATCGCGCCGTCGATTTCCTAACTCCGGAACGCGCGTCTAATCGGCAAACTTTCGCCGCTACGTCGATCAGAGCACTCCGCGAATTCGAAAGGTTCGATTGTCTGGCTTGATCGAATTTGCGTACAGTTTCATGCCCGTCGAAAAGTTTCCTCGTAATTGCGCTTACCTGTGTCTTCGAATTCGATTAACGGCGGATGCATGGTTCGGGAGTACTCCGCTTTGTGCGAACCGACGGTCGCGAGTGCTCGAGATATGGCGGAAATGCACTTATTAAAATACAGGTAAGAGGAGGGGCGCATTGCATTTCAGCGCGCTAAACGCAGTTAGAGAGGCCACTAGAGCCAAAACTGGAGATTGATCGCCACTACGTAGAGTTAATCTGCACCGTGTCACGGACTCTGATAAACTTGGCCCGGAATCCTCGATGGAAATAACACAGATGCTCGGTGGAAATTAATCTCTCGGGCGAGGTCAGCGATTGCGAGTCCGAAACCCGACAAGATGCCTCGTAAAGCCGAAATAGGAACTCTGTCAAATTCCATCCAACCTCGTTGAGTCAAAGCATCGATATTTCTTAGCGCCGAGCTTGTACGAACGTGATAGAACAGTATTGCTCTTTCGCGCTAAACATTTTCCAAAATTATCTTTCCTTTCAAATTGTCATTCATGTCCATTCATATATATTGTTCGTAACTCTAATCTTTTACGAATTTTACCCGGCGTAACTAAAATCGCAATTAGCTATTCTATCTAAGGATTTTCAAGTAATACTAATTAATTCTCTCAATTAGTTCTGTCTGAACAATCCAAATAATTCGATTACTAATTGTGGACCCCAAAATGGGTTGTTAACTGTCTTTTTGTCCCAGAGCATTCCCTCAATTATACATATATCAACCTATAGGTATCGCTTAGAAATAAGAGATATTGTTTAACGTTTGAGATAGTGTTTGATCGAATGGCAAGTTTATGTCGCGCGAAATCTAAATTATAGCTCGCGGCATAATACGACACAATACGGACATTAAACATTGAATGACAGCGTCAAACATCTGTAATTAGCAGATAAACGATATCGATCCTTTGACCCAATGTGCGTAATAATATCCGCCGGGCGTATCACTCTACATTTTCCTACATTATTGCACATCAAAGTAGATCGAATCTGCGATATTCAGAATACAACCCGCCTGATATCACGACGAAACTTTTAATTAAACGCCATTTGACACATTGCACGTCGATACGTTCGCCATTATTGCCGCTACCCTTGTTGCCATCTTCGCTTACATCAATATTACCGTTATTATAACGCAAGTTACACGAACGTATCGTACATTTTCCCATGCCATCAATTGTGCTTTCACCGATTATCTTCGTTACTTTATCGCAAGTTTTTAATGAAGTACTGTGACAAGACATTTTTTTTGCCAGGTTGCAAGATCGACGGAAAAGTTTTATGCCCTTCGTGGTCGGGAGATGCCTTTTTTAAAAGAATGCGATTAGCGCGGCTTCAAGGCAATTAATTTGAATCGCACCCTCCCAAGACAGCCTCCGCTAATTTAATTTTAATTTTCACAGCCTTTAGTGCTGCTTCCCTCGTCCTGAGGTTGAATGACGTGCAAACAACTGGAGGGATAATAGATAATTATTGGGTTGAAAATTCAACGGGATAAGTCATTTTATATGTTACACGACAATCATTTTCTATTTTTCTTTTGTTATTTAATTATAAATTCAATTCCTTTGACGCCCGTGCAGTTCGTCGTCGCGAGTTATGCAGTTGAAAAGACAATCCACGTAAACGGTCAAAGTTGATAGACGGTCCGAGAGAGAAATTTCTGCAAACGCAGAATTTTCTCACTAGTAGACTTTCGCGCGCGGGGTCGGCGAATTTTATTCGCTATTCAAACGCAGATCAAACGCCGTGATCTTTATCCCATGGACGAGCAAATTTTACGACATGAGCACTGAGGATCCTATTTGTCCCTTTATTTTATTTAACTCGTCCAAAATTGCTCTTTACCGAACGCTTCCGATTTTACATAGAGCGATGCGAGGAGGCAACTCGGTCGTAATTTTATTGCGCATATTTCAGATTTGTATACGGTCAACAGTTTTTCATGCATATCTCCTGAAGCGAAAATACATATGGAACTGTCCTATTTATTGCAAGACGTCTACTTTCCACACACAGTTGAATGATGTATAGATCTGTTTTGGACGAAAACTAAATTATAAATCGAATCAAAACATCTACTTTCAGTTATTTCGCTAATATAAAGATATATTATTTAAAAAGTGTATGCACTGAATTACGTTTTATTTACAATAGGAGTAAATAAACTAATATCTAATTGTTATGATGAAAAAGAAAAACATGGAAACTAATCTTTAAAAAGCTTTCAATATCTACCGAGATTGATATACCTAGATATTCAGGGTGCGCAGTGACAAATTAAAAGCGCTTTACAGAAATATTTCGAATAGGATCGAAACGATATTGCATGGCAATGCGATTAATTTGTAGCCTACTATCATGCGCTGGCAAATCTTTTGTGCCCCTAAACTTTGCGTACGAGCTTCACTATTGATCGAGAGAAGCGCGGGAGCTGGAAACGTGAAACGTAGAATAAAATCCAATACAACTGCGTTTCCCACGGTACGTCATATTGAAAAGTCATACTCGTAGTACGTGGAATGCGTAGCTGTGACGTTGAAAATACGTCGTTAAAACAACACGTCTAATGAACATCGGCTCAGTCAGATAGAAATACGCCATATTCAAATACAAGAGTAAAAATACAAACTCGTAACAATAGGATATGCATGTACAAATACGTATACGGCGTGCGCGAGTAACGTATCAAGTGAATGAAAAAGCTTTTTCTCATTCGAAAAGTTGTAGTGTATACTAATGTTGTTATCGTTAACGCTCCTCATTAAGAAACCACGCGTAAAAAGAAGGAAATATTTCCAGCTATATTAAAAATATTCAAGGTGCCCGACATTACCTAGTCGATTTAGTAGATATGACAAGGAACTCTCTAACGGTGTATCAATCAGCTCTCGAGTGTTATCCCGACGTGTCACTACATCCAATACAATACACTCTTGGGATTACAAGTGTTAACGCACATGTACTATCGTCGTTAATTTTATATTAAACCGAATATTTGGAAAAATATTTTAAACATAAAACATGATATTCTATTGGCACATCGAAGAACATCAATGTCATGGATCGTTTCGTTACTGAAACGTTACGCTCACGCGAAATACTCGCCGAAGCCGCTCGAGTACGTCAGAAACTACACGAGTGTGCACGCTGAGTGTATAAAAGTTTTAAGTCGAGACAGACAGGTCGGTCGACGGAATTTCCGGTCTCTAGCGGCTGCTGCTGTACTCTCGCTTCCTTTTCTTTCCATCGCTCTTTTATCTCTCTTTCGTTTTCTCGCAAAAGAAGAAAATTTCCTTCCTATACGTATGTATCTCTATACATATGTGTTCCGTATATACATACGACTGCACTACTGTGTACACGATTATCTACAGAGTGTCTCAAACTTTACAGGATATGAGAAAATAAAAGAGTAATTTTCTTATTTTGTCCCTCTGCGAATTTGTCATCGCTGAAAATTGACACGGGAAACGATGTGCAACACGTGAAGCGATCGTGGACTTAATTCGCAATTTAGGGACTGGCTAGATATATAGAAGAGTAGAAATTGGTGATTCACGCGGTGAAATACCATGGTGCATTTTTGTCGTACTTTCCTCGGAAGCAGTTCCCTCGCCGGATAGCGTCGAATCAAAAACATCCCGCATGTGGTGCGCGTACCGGCGCGTGTACTATGCGGAAAAAGCACTAGGAAGATAGACTCATGCGAGCTGGAAGCTCTCACAATGGCATCCCGGGCACAATGGACACAGATCGCGAGAAATCACGTTTCTCGTCGCCAGTTCCTTCGGCGGATATGTACGGAGTACCAAACCTACCGCGTAACTTCGCACTGCGCTGTACCTAACTCTTCTCTGGAAAAACTTTGTTGGCAGATGTTTGTCTTTCGTACGGCTTAATCTTTTTCCAAATTACAAAACTGAATACGCTTAAATAGCGATTAAGCTACGAGTTAAAATTCTGTTGTTATATAACATCTCACTGAAACCGGCTGAAGGGAGCGGAGTTTGCAATCTATTTGCATTTGCGAAGCTTGAAAATACTTTATCAGATATATTTTTACATAGAATAATTTGATTCAAGCTGATTAAACTTCTTACAAACCTTAATAAAACGAGTCAAGTAACGGTTAATTTCTAAGAGAAAGTTTCGTAGGAGATAAGAAAAACTTGCTTAAATGCAAATTACTACTGTTCATATAAAGAGTTGAAAGTTATTCAAAGAGATAATGTTTCCCGGGCGAAAGTTGTTGCACTTTATTTTGTACAGCCTTGCGTAAGCGTGCATGTACGAATGGTATGTATCAGCGGTACCGGGTCGATCGAAACATCGGCGGAGTTAATTGCTGGCTCGTTAATTACTCGTCTGGATTTAGCCAGGAAGTATGACGGTGGATATAGCGCGGCGCATCAATTCTGCGTCGGAAGATCTAAATTCATTAAGCTCGATTAAAAACGGCGAGAATAAACGGCTATTCCGGCTAAATTACGTAAGAGGTAATTAACGCATCATGGTGTCGGCGTAGCACATTTAGGCACTAATCACCGATTCTATTGTTTGCGCGGATATTAAAGTCTTTAGATATACCTAAGCCAAAAGCGGAGGAAATAACGTAAATGTCTAATTAATGACACTTAAGTAAGTTTTGTGTTATTATATCGCACTATGCCGACATTACTATTATTCTTACATTTATACTGATTGCAAGTTGGATTAATATACACATTGAGAAATTGGTGTCAGTGTGGATTAGAAAAGTATTGTACAACATTTATAATGATATCAGATTAACATGTAGGGTGTTAAGTTTGTGACATCGGCTGACTACGGCTGGCGTTTAGAAGACGAGGGACTAGGGAAGAGTCGTGTGCGAGAGACGAAAGAGATAAGACGTGCGCGGTAGAGAGAGAATCGCGCCAAGAGTTCCGCGAGTACCGAGAGACTACTTAAGTTGTACATATTATTTTATATTAAAGCTCGAATTAAATCTAACTCCTTCTCGTTGTTGCCAAACCAACCTTTCTTTAATTTAAACAATCCTACAAATATAATGATTGAGAATGATTATTTTATTACAATATTTTATCACTATGAATAGACATTACAATTCATAATTGATGCACACATTTTTTTTAGTTTGACGCTACTTTGTTTTGTGATAAAATAAAATTTTATCAAAAATGGGGCAAAACTTTTTTGAAATTACGATAGATAGTGTTGCATTGATCGATAGTAAGCTAACGATGCAACACTCGAGGACTGTTGGCGAAAAATATGTCGAGTAATTGTCAAGGAAAGGAAAAACGCCGACTAATAAGGTATCAGAGACGGTGCGCGTCCGACTTCCTCGTTATCGTTACTACGCCGATAGCGGAGTGGAATCGAAGTAGTAAGAGGATAATAACGAGTTCTAAAGCCCACCGATAAATCGTCCCGACGTTTCTTACCGTCGTCGGCCGTCGGAAAAAGTTTTAAGTCGACGACGATGTCGACGGCGAAATTTTCCTTCAACGCGGTGTTGAAAGTTGCATGCCGACCCAACTCGTGAACCAAAAAGTATTGGCAATTCCTCTTGGTACTCGTACAAACGGCTCATGTCCGACGAAAGTTTGTTGAATAATCATGCGAAAGTTTATTGAATAATGTTTGAGCAACACAAAACGACAAAATGTTCGTAAACTTTGCGTGAGAAAAAGTGTCGACGAGCCATAATTGGTTCGTGTTCCGAAGGAGTTTTGTTGTCCAAAGCAAAGTAAAAACAAATATAAAGCGGATACGAGACACATACCGCGTATGGTAAAAAGCAACGTAATAATTACGGTCTGTCTGTTAGCGAAATGTGTTCTGAATGTGCTAAACGGTACGTGTAAACGGTCTTTTGGCTTCACTGCAGCAACTATTAATGATATAATAGCTTTTGCTGTTATTTTAATATTTTGATTTTTCCTTAAATGAAAACTTTTTCTAGTTTTATTACACATCTCTTTACTTTAAAACCTATTTTTATATCTTGTTCGAAATCATTTTTATGTCTCATTGATGTTGATTATTGTTACCTACGTATATAAACACAGCTCTTACACAGTTTACACTTCTCCACGTCAGCAATGCATCGTTCTTCAAGCTCCCGAGTCAAAATGGAAATTTTTATTCCTGTCGCGAGTAAATAAAAAAAAAGAAATATTACAAACGGCTGACACGCACACTTTCGTTCGTTATGTATTTTTACATCAGAATGTACGACTAAATTAAACACGTAGTTCCCAGATGGGAATGCGCGTATTCCGTTTTCAGGATATATCATGAAAAAGCCTTTACAAAGCAAAAGAATACAGAACGACAAAAACAGAGATATTTATTTTTCAATGAGATGTCGTCCGTGGTAACACTATGTCTGTGGTACGCACTATGCAATACAAAAGATACAAGCCGCGTGCAAAGCATAAAAAAATGGGAAAAACACAATTATCACACAAAAGATGATAACGATACTAATTACAGCCATGAAAGCGAGAAGATTAACGTGATCTGTGTAAGAATTATTTTTTTCAACAAATTGTAAACGTCGATGTAATTGTAACCAAATGTATTATTGCAAATATCATAAAATAAATAAACAAAACGATATTTAACTATCACTCTCAATATAAAAGAAAGGTGAATAATATTTCTCTTGGAAAATAAATGTTATATGTAAAATATTCATTACAATGGGACTCTTTGTGTGTATTACATCATTGAACACTGATTTAATACTGCAGTTTAAACAGATGCTGAAGAAAGCTTATCAATGTAATGTGATGAAAACGTACGAGACGATAAAGAATAAATATTAAAATTATTATCCGTTGTTGTGGCACAGTAATAGATTCCGTTATTTCGATGCTCGGATCACGGGGCCGCATGTGTGCAACGTGCGAGTGATCGCGATAATTGCGTAGGGATATGAACGAGGTTGATGGCGACCGTGTGGTAGAGAGGTGAGTAGAGGAGAGTTCCTTTGAGAGCGTAGCGCGCCCGTTCGCAGATACGACGACCCTCGGGTAGTCCGCTTTGAAGACAAGTCATTATAATCAAGTCGAGTGCAACTTAGTTAACGGTATCAAACCTTAGTCTCGATGGCGCCTCATATATTGGTGCGAGAATGCGATGAACGAGACAACCGACGCGACGTACGTTACGATGGTGATGCAACGAACAGCTTCGCCTTACGGCAACGAGGCATCGGTCGCGTGCAAAGTTTCGCCATTATCCCGAAGCATCCGGCGAAGTGTCTGCACAAAGCTCGATCCCGTTATATGTCGATTCTGATGTCGGTAGCGTCAGATCGTTTCGTCCTTTAGTCGAGCGAGTTCTAAATGACCGTCACAATTTCTCTTCGCAATATGCACATTGTGAAAAACTTTCCGAAATCTATTAATTTAAGTCTACACTTAGTCTATCGGGGAAAAGTTTCTTCGATACAATTTCTACCTGACTTGCTATTGTACTACTCATAATGATAAAATAATTGAAACGTTTAATGAGTTTAAAATATATCAAGTATATCTCCGTCAACGAGAACAATTTTATAAGGAAGTAACTTTCGTTTTGTTAGCCGCAACTTCCCCCAACGTTATCTTACAGTTAATACTTGGCAGTTCGACAACAAAGTTAGGTATTATTAACAAGATATAATTTATGATATACATTGTAGTATACATGGAATTAAGTAAATGCTTATAGTTGTATGAAACATTTATTAAGTTGGTACGGAAGATAGATGGATTTCTTACAATTAGAAGTATGGAGGTGACAAATAATCTTCTTATTGTCACCTTTCCTTTTGCGCCCCTTTTGATAAAATGGTACCAACAAGAGATTAAAATTAAAAATTCAATATTATCGCGATAATATCGATGTATCATGTTGTGAAGTGTTTTGAGAATTACAGAATTCTTAAATAATTTGCAGACAAAAATAACAAGCAATCTCTTTTTCAACTATTACAACGCGATGTAAAAGTACTGCCAAGTGTAATCGATATCGAGTCGTTTATACTTACATTTGCATAATTGACATTTACATAATTGATTATCTCACATAAAAGGAAAATAGTTAAATATAACTCTAAAACTGTTTTCATTATAAATGGATAATGTAATGAAAAAGCGAGCGTAGAAAATAGTTGATACTTGTTTAGGGCTTCTTTTCGATTTATACTTTTTGCAAAAAAGCTGATTTTAATATACATGTAGCGAATATTTTATATACTAATTTTAACAATTATAATTTTTACAATACCAAAGCGAGTATCGATCCATTCGTGCTCCAATTCTTTCATAATCATTGTTTTATCCTTTGTATTTTCCTTTGTTCTTGAGAAAATATCGGTAGAGAAAAATCTGTTTCATCCCCTGCCCAAAGGCCAACTTCTTCCCTACTTCGTTTTATCGACGTCGTACTACTGTGAAAAACGACGCTGCGACGTCAACAGGATTTTTAATCTACCGCTGGCGTTCAATTTCAAACATCCATGTCATAGGTGCAAACCAAAAAGGAATGCTTTTACCACCGATATTATCGGTGTAATTTTTGTTATTACGTCACTTAGATGTCACTTGGGTCTTGAGATTGTTTTACAATTTTGAGTTTTAATCGACTAAAAATGGACTGAAAGTGAAGAAATAAATCGAAATAAAGTAACTATTGACACTTTTTTTTAACTAAAATATCCCCATAGCTTCTGCAATCTAAAAGTTTCTTATTGACATTCTTTGTTAGTGTAACAACTTGTTTAAAATTCGAGCACTATAGTCTGGGGATTATTTGATTAGAGAGAATATATTTCTATCATTATCTTGATTTCTATAAAAAGCTATAAAAGAGCACAATGTATTAGCATCGTATCATCGTAATACTGGGCCATTCGACTGGCCGTATGTACAATTTTCCCCACGTAAAATCGAGACCGCTCTGTTCATGTTTTATTAATTTATATTGTGCTCAACTGTCGGCAATATTTCGGCATATAAATTATTAGATTTACCTCGTTTTGTAGAAATGCCTAAAATACGAACTGGTGAACATTGTAAATCAATATGCATGATCGATTGCGCGATCTTTCATCGTATAGTGCTAAATTTTGCAATTCATATTTTAACCACCTATATTTTTTTATGACAGAGGAAGAGAGAAACGAGATTGAAGTTGGTTTATCGTCGGGCACAGACACAAAAATCATAGCAAAAAATCTGTTGCGAGCAACCGCGCGGCAGCTAAAATCGAGGACGGTCGATCCTGTCACTGACTACCGGTCGATTTTATGAATCGCATCGTAAATATTTGTTGTTACTCGAAAGCATCGTCGCACGATAAAAATGCAGGTGTACGATTGTTCGGGACAAAAACCCCGACATTGTGCCGCGAAATCACAAATATAACTTCCAAAATCTGATGAATATTATTTTACTCGTGACGGGCGCGGTGCCCATTGAAAGGCCGACCGGAATAATGAAATGCGAATCATAAATGAAAACTGTCCCGTGCATCCTGAAGTTTATACTCAATCCCATTAATTTGCCGCAATTACTTGCCGAGCTTTTGTTTCGTAGAACAAGAACAACCTGCCGTTCAAACAATAACGATGCTCATTGTTATTACTATTCCCAATGCGTAGAGAACAAACAATGCACGTCTATCTATATTAATTAAATATTACGAGTCATTTATATTTATTATTATAATCCGTGTAGTAGAGGCACTAATACATCACCATGTCACAGTTGCATCAAATTCTATCTTACCGTGGAATGTGTAAACTATCAATCGTATTTTTATACAAGTTTTTTTTTTAATAATACATATTGACATTATACCCTTGTCAAAATGTCGATATAAAGCTATTTCGGATTAGCATGAGCTTCGTGCCATGACGATCGATCGATCTTTCGACTTGACATGACGATGAATGGATGTTTTTTTCCATAAGATGAGAAGGAGAGATGGTCTGTTTAAATCTTTAACACACATCGCTATTTTAAAACAATCTTCTTTGGTCAACATATTATCCGAAAGATTCAAAAGACATTTTTTTTTACACCCACCACTTTCTTGCATAATGAAAAGTAAATTTTTTACAAGTTATCATAATATAAAAATTATACACACGAAATATTATTATAATATAATAATATAATAAATTTAAAAGATATTTGTGATTGACACGTGTGTGTCGAGTGGAAGGCGCGTGCGTACACACGCGCATAAGAGATAATTTAATTTATTCCATAATGAGAAACTTTGCAGTAACAAATACAATGGCAAAACTTTGTTGACCAATTTTATTATTATTGCTATTATCTGAATTATGCACACAAGACAAGAGATAGAGTTAATTCGGATGGAATACTAACGTTTGGTGTTTTATTACTCAAAATCCGTCCGTAACTACGAGTGTATTTTAGCTGCAAATGTACAGTAATGAATTCTTGAGGGGAGAGAAGGTCGATCGATAAACGCGCCAGATGAATGCTTTCTACGCGTAGGGCGGCGCCGACTCCTGAATCTCGATTCAATGTAGTATTCTGGCCGCGAATAAGAAACGGATGACGTGAGCAGACGATCCATAATGTTATTTCGAGATTGGAAATGCAACATGAAAAAGAAGAAAGTGGCGAATGGTTTGAATACATTTACGCTACAAACGCTATTCAAACACGCTGTTGCATTTATAAAATCTAGCGTAAAGTTCTTTACAGGTTTTTAAGCTTTAGGTTTTTACTGAAAATTTATGATGAAGAAAACGTGACGTTTTACCAAATCAAACGACATTTGTAAGTATTATTGACGCGGTTGATAGAATGTGAAAAAACTTATATACTAACTGCACGTTTAAAAACTAGCCTGCCAGAAACAAAAATTCTAATAAAGTTACAATTATCGCTACATTTATATTGTTTGATACGTACGACGGAACATACAATAAGCAATCACATACCAATTAGCGATTTTAAAGTTACACGTAATTATATCTACATAAATGCACGTAATACTCCATGCTGATTTATCTATTTTTTTTTATTTGCGTTCAAACGACAGCGTGGCAAAAGTGCATCTACGTACGATCAGACCTTTCATTGCTTACATAACTGTGTCTATCTTTTACAATACTGAACAATGTTTTATATAACCAAGTCAGTTTTTACATGGCTGAAAGATAAAGTTGGTGTCATATTGAGTAAGACAGTTGCAAATTCGAAGGCAGTGATGAAGCAGAAAGGGGCAGTTCCCTACGGGCGTCATCGCGGCGTTTGTTTGCGCAACAGAATGATGAGAAAAGTGGTTATTAAGAAGGCAGGCGGATTTCTCGTGGCAGCGGAAGGGCTGCCGACGTTACTTACCGAGGGTTGAAAAAGCGGAGAGAGGCTATCAGAAATGGGTGGATGTCAGAGAAAAGCCGCGTGCCGCTATCGGAAATTAGGGTCTACCGGGGGAGGAGAGAGGTTAATAGACACGTCAAACTGCCTGATAAATCGCAGCGGCAAAGGACTTTATGGCATTCGCATATTCGATCTTATGGCTACTCCCGCAGATATTGTGTTTTGTACAGATAACGGTTACTGCGAATGGTCATTATTTTTTATGATACTTGTCTATCTAATATTCATTGCATCCGATATTATACGACTTCTAATTAGTAATGCTCATGTTTGTTTTCCGTTCCGTACGCATTTTCGTTTATATCGGTTCTTTATTTATATCCTACACGGGCCATTGGCTAGTAAATATTACAGTTACCCTGCAATTACGTTATCGACAAATGTAATATTTATTACAATTCTATTTTAATTTTGTTTGTATACGGAAAAAATTATGTATCAACAAGATCAGTGTGATTGAAATAAAATCGTTGAAACAACATCAGTTTTACATTAATGAATGAAAAACATCAGATAGTTGTCTTAAGAAGCTGGATATTTAGTTGAATGCTTAAAATTAAAATCCATAGCAAATACAATTGAGTGAATTATTTATGTTTGTAGCAGCCCGTGACGTTAACGTTTCATTCAAGCAACTTCATTTTTTTTAATTTAACAGCATTTTTTTCCATGTATAAAAATGTGCCAACGTGATTAGTCAAAATATATTGTTTAAATATTAGATAAAAATAACAATCATACATGGTTAGTGTCGACTACCATTGTCTATCTTCTACTTGAATTTACTCTTACATTTGTAATATCATTTATCGATTTTGGAATTATTTTGTAATCGAGATTGGAAGACAGACGACGGACTAGTCACTGCATGATAAATTACACTTCCCTAACCCGAACTGCGAATGGCTATTCCGCGTAAAATCGGGCACTTCCGAGACTCAACCTCGCTCGTGAAAGCTCTTCGTGTTTGGGTGGTTCTAAGCGAAGTGGTTGGTCGTGTCACCGTGTTAACGATTAATAAGACGTTTCGCGAAGCGCAACTCTCAAATGTTACATTGAAGCATTCTACTTGTAACACGTTCTACTAGGTCATTCAAGTACTTCAACACATTCTAGTTTTACAAGTTTTACAAGTTACAAAACAAGCCATTTATTATTCAAATACGACATTTTTACAAGTAGAGAATACGACCTTCAATGTAACATTTAACCATTGCATTTCAATTGAGCGACATCTCTTGTTATTTTGCGTTTGGTTATCAATCTTACAATAACATGTTACAAAATTAATTTTAATTGCTGGTATACACTAATCGCGAATTAATGTTTCAACATCATTTAATGAAATATCAGATAATGATTAAAATTATATGAAGAAGTTTCATATATCACATATGTACATATTTTAATACATTGACATTTGTACGATTACGAGTTTGACGTATATCGCTAACAAATACTATTCAATCCAATCCACCATTACAATGCAGATTATTATACAAATATACACATGTAACTGCATAACAGAGTAAAAGAAACGTCTGCCAGATAATTGCGAATTTTATTGCAAATATACTACTTTCTATTAGTAGCTTGTTTTAACGACTGCAATTTCTAGTTAAGATCTGAAATTATTTAAAGATTAAAGCCCATTACGAGATAGGCTCCCAATATGTTGGTTCTACTAGGAATTTATTACCCTTGGAGTGAAATCTGTTTAGTGGAAAATTGATTGTTTGATCGTGTAATCGTTGCGATTAAATCTGAACGTTGAAAACCTGCGATCTCGTATTGGAATCCTATCTCATAAGGACTTTCCTCTGCATTATTACTAATACGTAAACATGAATACATTAACAAGTCAGTGTCCCATATCATGTTACATCTTTGGACGAGCGTCCGTCGTTGACAAAGAAAAGCTCATGATCACAAATGATTTCGACCCGTAGCACCCTTATCGCGCGCTCTGGGCATCCATTCCTGAGGGATTAATTCATCGAGTCTCTCAAGAGTGCGCCTGGCATGTAGCAGGCGGCAGGCGCAATATACCATTATAGAAAAATATGCGGGTGAATTTGCATAGCGGATCTTTATTGCCGGAGAACGCCAGGCTTTATTATCGCTATAGGAGCCCGAGGTGCCGTAGCCGCGTCGTACTCTTCTGCCCATTACTCAGACTGTCATAACACAACCAGGGAACAAGTTGAAATATGCGGTCGGTCGCGCCTCGTCCACGTTTCTACGAGAAACACGCGACGCCGCAAACGAGGGGATCACCCCTAACAGACCAATTTATTATCTATACTCCTAGGGATCTTCCTGAGTCAACCGCCACCTTTTTCTACACTTAATAAACTTGCCGGAGATCATTATTCTCATTATCTTGTCGAGTAGTCTTCACTTGTTCGCCAGCATATACGCCTGTATGCACGCATACCATACATTTTTGCGAGTTTTATTTCGCTAATGATGTTTATATGTCCGGAGATAATTAGCCCTCTCATTTTATTTCCGTGCGTTTGACTTGGTTGCCAAGCGTAATATACACGTAATTTTTGCCTACTTTTTCTTTTATAATTCTTGTTTCGTCAACATTTGCATTATCATTTTGCTAATTGTCTCATTTTTATTGTATTACTTTTTATTGTATTTTCAATTTTTATTTTCATATCGTTTCTATCGTTAATCAAACAGTTTCAAATAGAGGCAGAATTTTCGTTGAAATATTAAAGATACTTTTTAGCATCAATAAATTTTCACCTGCAATAAAAATGCTTTTACTTTCCTTGTTACTTTCAAACCCGATAATATTTCAAACCTTAATTATTTCTCAATTAAATACGCTCTTTTGATATTATTATACACTACACGAGAACACTTTGCCTTTCTATTTAAACATGTTTGAGTATATTTTATTATATTGTACTTTAACATTATTTTGCTTCTTAATTTAACATACTCGGCGATGTTTTATTGTGCTTAACAATTTTTCTGACTAACCAATGTTTATCGACCCTTGAAACATGCAGAAAAAAAACAATCTCAAACGCGATAAGACAAAACCATTTTGTTGTACCGTTATTTTATCACATCGGGTTTACAGATTATTACTTTTACCACCAATGTTCAATTATTATCCAACAAATCGCGATAAAATAAATAATACGAGAATACGTGATATAATAATCGTGATAAATGCACTTGTCTATGCAATCATCTAAATGCACTCTATTTATTATTACACTTTTCGAACTTGTAGAGACGATTAGTCTTAAATTATCGTTAGATCGTAAGTCAATGATATTCGCGAAATACGCTTCGTGAAATTACCCATGTGCAGGTTTAACATATTCGACTAATGTATTATATTTGGCTCAATTCACACGTGCGATACTCCACGCGGATGCACGCGTAATACCCACTTTAACGTAGACGCATCGTCGAACGACAAGGACCAGTGGGAATCATCTCGTCCAATGGGGATGCTTTCAACCCGATTGGCTCGGCATTTCTCAACGCGGGTATTTCAGACGTTCGAGCTACTGAACTGTGATTAATATCGTGTTCCCTCCACCTCGTTTTGCCAAGATATCGCGAAGAAAAAACTACTGCCCGGGGAAAACTGGCCCTTAGTGACGCAGTCAATTTCAAAGAAAATATTATTTTACTCTGTTGAGAATTTGCTGCATCCCTCCCCGCTTCACGCTCCCTTCTCTTTTGCCATTCCCTTTAAGATTGAGCCCTCTCGAAGTAGCAATGCAAGCCGTTGCATCGTCAGTCTAACAGGCTGGAAGGAATCTCTGGTACACGATCGCAAAGTAACGGAAATTAATTACCACCTTTCGCTCCAATACAGTAATTGTTTTTTTTTTGGAAAATTTATTTGCACAAATAATATTTATCTGGTAATATTTGCAGCACTATAACTGCAAAAAGTAGCAAATTGTCTAGAATTGTTCATAATGCGGATTTGATTTAATTCCTTTACTTGTATGATGCCACATATTGCATACATACTCTCTAAAAGTCAATCAGTGCGTTAGAACTGCGAATCAGTGAATATTTACTGTTTTCAGTGATAATCCACTGATTGACTTTTAGAGAGCACGCATTTGTATAAAGATTTTGGAAGGGAAATATGTATATTTATCTTAAATTTCAAGTATATCCTAATGTAGGAGGCGTATAAAGGTAATTTTAATTTGAGAAACGTTGTATACATACCAAGAAATGATCTCTTATTGCTATGCATTCTAATAGGAAAACTTGCATTTTTCACAATACTTTTTATTTGTTTTATAAGGCTTTTGAAAACATGTGATTTTGAGCCAAGAGTACTTTACGTACAGTATCTTTTAAAGTTAGTATCTCTTAAAATATACTAGTATTGAAATTTTATCAAAAGAAAGGAAAGATAAAAAATACACATAATTTCCCTATTTATAAGAGAATTATATATTTAAATAAATCGTATTGAATGTTAACAAATAAAAAAATTATACCGGCTTACTTTTAATGAAGTAAAGAGGAACGCGCACTTAATCCCTCGTAAAATAATTTACGCGTTCTTCTTTGACTCTACTTTTCATTAGTATTGAATGACGTTATCAGCGTTGTGTTTGAAAAATAAATTGCGCAAGGAACCACGTTTTACTTGGAAAATATGTTTCATGTCCTTGCAGATTTCTCTATCTTGTGAAGAAGAAAGTAACCGTACAGCTGCGAAAGTGTAATGGGAACGTGAACAATTTTTTCACGATGGTTTCATTTGTTGAGAGTAATTTACTTTCTTAACTAATGTCTTGTATATGGGTTACGTTATCTATTATATCGTCCTTTTATTGTTACTTCTTTCCATTCCATTCTATTTGTTCTTTCTTTGACTTCGTTGACTACACGGAGAGAATTTTCTCTTAAAATTTACCCCGAAAATCATGTAATCGTGAGACGACAAAGCATTTTGAAGACCTGTATAAGAGTTTTTGGAAATTTGACCATACATTCTACTAGTAAAATGTATGGTAAAATTTCAAAAAACTCATAAGATTCTTCAAAATGCCATATTGTCCCACGATTACATGATTTCCAGGGTAAATTTTAAGAAAAATTGTCTCCATGTATATTCCGATTAACCGAAAGCTCCCGTTTATGTAAATTTGGCAATTGCTCTCCACACTTGAATTCGCGAGAGTTCGAAGTTAGTGTCGCTTCGTGTCAATTCGGTCCCATTTGGTCCACTTAAGGGTAATTGTGAATATGTATTCCCTTAGAGGGATCTTCTGGTCTGTTCGACGAGTTTATACAGGGTGAATCATACATCTTTTTACAAAACCCGTAAGAGGGTAGAACGGACTGCGATAAAAGTCCCGCACCATTTTGCGATATTCTCAATAATAAATGCCATAATATATTCTTAGTGTTAAAATCTTTCATCAAAACGGTATATTATTCTAATAATCGACGCGATAAAGTACGTTTTTTTGTCATTTATAAAGAAAATTACAAGATGCTGATATACTCGAGATAAAAGTATCAGCATGGATTTAATACGAGACGCGTAATTTTTCATGCGTGCGCTCGCGCATGAAAATACCCTCGGCGAAAAAAAAACGCGGCAGTAAAGTCGACCGGGGCAAGGCTTTACGATTCACGATCATTTAACGTTCTTGTTTAGTTGAGACCCTAGTGGTGCAGTACAACGAAGAAACGAATAAATGGCTTGTTTATGTGCTAGAACGAGGGAAATAGGAAAGACGAGGGAGGGTAGATTTATCGCGTCTGAGAAAACTCTAGATATTAGACAAGTTCCGATATTGTTTTGTTCCTCGTGAAACTGATCCGCGCGTTCAAACTGCGGTTTTCCACGAGTTTTTTTTTTACGCGAGAAAAGTAAATGGCAAACATGGACTGAATACAACGATGTATTTCCAAGTTGTATATTAAATAAAATGGAATAACACGATCAAAGATTATTATCTGCTCGCAGCTATAAACTTGGAAAAGTCAAGAATCTAAATTTTTTTAACGATAACTATACGATAGATAATAAAATAGTCGTATGTACATTTCAATAATGCAATTTTTATATGCTTTTGCTTTTAATTAGAAATACTTGAAAAAATATTTGCAACTAACTTTATGCGTAAGAAGAAAATGATGTAAAAGATTGTCAAGCTCGAAATGTTTCGGAACCTTCTTTGCGATTATAATTAATAACTAATTTAGTAATGTGTGAATTCGATTACTGGAATGAAGAAAATGAAGAAAATAATGTCTTTTGTCAAATTGATGAAGAAATACTAAAGTCTTCCTTCCTTGGTTATCTCTTGCCAGTGTAATACGTCTCATTTCCTTTATTATTCAAATTGTGTTGTCTCGTCATAAACGAAGCATTTACGAAAAAAGGTGGCGTACAAAGTTGAACGGTAGCAGGTATAGCTACAAGTTTTTCGCGTAACGTCGCGAGATTTTTACGGCCTGCAATCGCGCTTAACGTCCCGATCCAGGCGCGCTAAGAGGAAAGGAAAAATACACGAACAAATGGCACAGCTTTCGTGTAGTACAATACGGAAGGCCGGAGGGCCTGGAGGTTAGTCGAAGAGGTGACGGAGGGATAATATACGAGCCCGGTGTCACCGTGTTTACGAGCATAGGCGACGCAATCCCACCGAGGAAAGAGACGAAGTAATGTCGTTAAATGAATTTGTAAATCATAAGACTTTCCGAGAGGCGAACCGATGCATCCCTTCATATTTGCGCGGTGGTAAATTGCGTGGGCTGTTGGCGAGGAAGCGAGGGAGATAACATCTTCTCGTTGTACAGCGCACATATACGCATACGAAGCTGTAGCTTTGTTACGAAAAATTGCATTATGATAATGTCGCGAAAATCCTTCCCTCGCTGCTGAGCGAAAATCGTGCGATTTGCATAGCGACCGCTATGTTTCAGCCCAGACACGTCGTAAGAGGTAATGTGCCACCGTTTTGCATTATCACGGGCAAGGATCGCAGATTGCATGTATTCGATATAACGCAATGTCATTCTCTTTTTCCTTCTTGTTTCGCAGCGTTGAAATTATGCAGGCACCGTAATTACATCGAACACGTTGGTATGCACAGCGGTCTTCTTGCACCATTCCGTCGGTCGAAGCTATGTTCTCGCCGCTCGCGTCACGGAAAATCCAACATTGAATCGTATCTCGGTATGACGTGCAAACTTCTCGTGCCGCTAGAACTTGCTGTTTTTCGCGATACGATCTATCATATTAATAGAAATTTCCCGCGGCTCATTAACCTCTTTCCAACCGTCGAGTAATACCTCTAGAGGAATCTTTAAGTCTGTTTCGACGTTTTATCTAATAAAACGGTAAATAGAATTGATATCGGAAAAGAAGAGGCAGCGATCGCATTTTATTTTGTTGACAAAGATTCGCAATTGACCGAAATAACGAAAGCAACGACGGAGACTTATTATATAAACCCCCTTTAACAGAACGCGATCGCGCGCAATAGCACGTTCGCGCGCGTTCTGCGGAACTTTAATTAAGTCACAAAGAGTTGCGCAGCTGCCGGACGCGAGCGGTTCAATTTTATTACGTCTGACGAAAACTCGAATTACTTATAATCACTTTAATGCGGCGCCTGTGCGATAGATGGACAATAGAAAGACTCGGTGAGGACGCCGCTCCTTAAGCCAGACAAAGTGCATTAAAGAACTGATCGCACTCTGGGTATCACGACGCGTCGACTTTCCGCGGTGATGAATACACATGGAATGGAACTTGGAAGCGTTAAAGAGCTTTAAAGCTCGTGGCTGGATCGAACTTCATTCGAGGAGAATGAGCGCTAAATTATTTAAACCGACTTTAGACGAAAGCTCGTGGCAGTTCGTTTAACGAGAAAGCGAAGAGGATTGCAGTTTCTGCAGAAACCTTCGATCGCCGCAAAACCTTAAGCAGATTGACGAAGGATGCGTCTCGATTTTAGACGATGCAATTTTCTAATCGATTAAATTATGCAAGTGATGCCTCCCTTCAGTTAATTGTAATATTTTTCAGATGTAGATACCTACTCAAGAATTTCTACTCAAACACGCTTTCCCATTTTCTATCTCTTTGCAAACGAAAATTATTTCATGACACGTTATGATTACGTGATATTTTCCGTACAATTAATTTTTAAGTAGAGGAAAGACCCCTATTATGAAATTGGATCCTAATATGGGATAGCGGGGTTCTTGTTAAATTAATCCGCATCATCCGTTGATTCCAGCGTGCATTTACCAATTTGTGAATATATAATGATCCTTCTAGCTATTTTCCATGCAATGTCATCAAATTTTTGTTAAATAATGAAGTAATAAAGTTTTGGTTAAGTATTTAAGTTGAAATACTTAGAGATTTAACTCAACGGCACACGATATTATTTTTCCTACTGGGTTGCTTACGAGAGTCAATCAGGACGCAGAGTTTAAGATCAGGTGACTTAAAAGAAGACTTTATCGCGTGCCGTTGGCTTTAGATGCTTAGAGAAACCTTTTTTCAATCAATATTATACATAGATAAGTGCCGCTCCCTCCTACGCGAGGAGCGCGTAAGAATGAGACGCATTTAGTGTTTGTACTATCGTAATCATGGAGGTAGAAAAACTTGATCACAATGAAATGGTATATGAAAGTGTGAGACGGAGCAAAAATAGAAAGATACGAGGAGAGAAACCTTATTCGAGTAACGGAGTCTGAGTGTCTGAAAATGCTGACGACACTGGCTCTCTTACCCTTTCGAGAGGTGCCTTTTGCACGTAACGAGAAGAGCATTCTCGAAAAGGGAATTCTCGAAACGAAGGAATTCCGGAACACGAAAGGCGCTTCGTGATTTTTCTTCGTTCTTCTTATAATTGCACATCGAACAGTGCAAATTATACGCAATTATATATTTTTGCGACTTATTTTCTCTTCTTATCTAGCTATTAGAATTAACTTTATGCACTGCTACTTTTTATATTTATTTATTTGTATTACACGAATTAATGAAAAAGTTCATGAATAAGTTATACTTTCCAATAATAACTCAACTAATCACTTATGTTGATATATTACTAGGCATTTTTGGGCATTATAAAGATAAAATAAGATAAAAAGATTAAGTAATGCCCACTGAGCATTAGTGGGCATTGGTGTACAAGATTTTGGTCAGCGGTTTCCCCCTCGAAATTGAATAAGACATGAAATACGTGATTTCCTAAGCTATTATACGTAACATGAAGAAAGGAATGAAACTCGTTAGGCAATGGATTAATGACTAAATTGTAAGGCAATATGTGGAAACGTGAAAATACCTAGAAGGTAGAGAAAGAGATCTGTTGGTTAAAATTTTAAGTAAAAAGGAAAGCGCACGTATTCATGTTGTTTTTCTCGTCAGTCGTTCGCACTGGTCGTCATTGTAGCCTCGCGATAACAGTATATCTAGTGCCAAATCTTTTCGCCTCGACACTCACGACAACATTACGCGCGCAATACAGTCTTATCATTTTCCCAACGATGTTTTTCCAAGCGCGCATTTCCGTTCGAGTAGCCAATCAACCGTCCCATTGTGCACTTTATGACGTCTGCCGATCGGAGTGTACGTATTGTTATGGTTACGATGCGGTCTCGTTTTATCCTATCGCTTCCCGCCAAAGCTTCATCGAATGCCGTGACAAGAACCTGCAGCGAGAAATGCTATTATTTTTTAAAATCGGCACATGTGCACGGTGTAGTTGAGAAAGAGGAAGGCCGTACCAAAGGACCGCACTTACGATAGATGCAACTAATGCGATTGCGTCGCAGGTGCATCCCTTACTCCCCCGTATACGCACGGGGACAATGCAAGGGAAGATCGAGAAAATCCTGGCCACGACCTAACCTACGACCTACGACCTCCAACCTCGGCCAAATAATTCACGTCTCTCGCCATGCCATCCTGGGAACAAATACGCGCCATCGTTTTTCGCCATGCCACGTTCTTCTCGCCCAATGGCGCATGAAACTTTCACGGTTCGTAGTATATCAAGGCTGGATGAGTCCCGGTGTTCGGGAGGATCGTCGAAAATCGCGATGCTTGAAAGAACACATGACGGGGGACATCAGTTCTCTAAAGGATTCTACTGTTGTTTCATTCTATACGTAGATTATTTAACGTTGTACGAAGAATTGTGGAAAACTCTTATTTAAAATTTATATGTAATGTTTATATTTTTTGGTATCCTGCAAAAATATCAGGTTTAATACGGGATGTGTCAGGGATATATCTAGGAAAACGCACGGATGCATTTGTATACGCCAAATGTCTGCAACTTTACGCTTCATCCTTGACATAATACAGGAGACAAATGAGAAATGAAACAAACGTGAGATATCAGAGGTGCAATACGTGGTAACAGATGGTAAAACACACCATGCATTTGTTTATTACAGTAACGAAAGGAACTATTGCATCAACTCAAATTAATTCCCAGCGGTTACGCTAAATCTTTATTTCTTCTTTTACACTAATTCTTAGAAGTGTGTCGCACTGTATTTTTATCTAGCAACTTATCTCTCCTGTATATAAAGTAATATGATAATTTGAATATCTTGTATTAAAATATCTTGTTTGAAATATCTCTATAGGCATCATCTGTTGGTTCTGCAATGAATTTATTGCCCTTGAGGTAAAATCTGTTTAGTGGAAAATTGATTGTTAAATCGTGTAATCGTTGCGAGAAGAGATTTGTGATTGAATTTGGACGTTAAATACATATCTGATAATAGAGCACTTTCCTCTATATATAATGTTACAATAGATATCTTTGGACCCTGTTGCAGTCAACAAAAAATTAAATACAAATGCGTTTAATCAGAGATATCTTGTCTATGCATAGGTTGATTTGAAATCTGCTTCATGCCTATCGCACCAACGTAAGACACGATTGACCATACGTATAATCATGTGTAAAAGTTAACAGGGCGTCTCCTCTGTTCTCTTTGTAAAAAGACTCATTTCTCTTGATCGATACGCTATCTATTTTTCACCGTGCACTCCAATTCCGTTCCTTAGTCGCTACTCATGGCATCAAGAAACAAATCGTTCGTGTTATTGGGCAAATTCGTAAGCGCGATACGCTCTGCTTACAGATGCGATAATAAAATTTGTCTTCTCTCTCCATTGTCGCTTTTTCAATCTTTATTTTACCTTTGCGACGCTCTGCACTTTCTTTCTTCCGATTCGTTGATTCTCTCCCTTCTTTCTTGTCATTTTACCTGCAGCTGTCTACGAGTTTTGTCTCAAGAGTTCACCGATACAAAAAGTAAAATTAATTATTTTTCTTCGTAGCAGTCACATGATTCTCGCATTTCCGTCTGCACTTTGTCTCGCTTCATTCTTATTCTCCATGTTTACTTTACTTTAATTAGAATTAATCGTAACGGAGCGCAAAAACAATTTGCAAGCGTAGCCCTGACGGCCGATTAACTACGAGGAGTCGCGTGACGAAAACTATAGTATGTAAAAACAAAGTCATTTAGCAGGTTTAACGAAGTACAAATGCCTTTCGCCGCGGAAACTAATTGGTCGCAATACGAAATATTGGAAAAACTTGAAAAGGTTTTTTTAATTAATATCACTACTAGGACTTACAATTAGTTTTATTGGCTAGCTGGTAAGTTAGATACTTAGTAAAATTTTTATAAAATAGAAGCAAAACAAAAATTGTATCATCTATTTGAAAAGCTGATTATTAAGTCCGCATTAAAAATTTAAATTTCGCGAATTTTGTCCATACCAAAAATCCGGTTTGCATAAGTATCGCTTTGTTTTATAGACTTAGTGTTTTATGGACTAGTCTGCCAATATGTAATAAAGAAACCTTTCTGGGAAAATGGCGGCTATCAGGGAGATATATGTGGATGATATACTTTAATAAGTACACAGAATTTATCTTAATATATACATATTGTGATTAAGCATTTGATCGACCATGACTGGCTATGTGTTTTTAACACAGAAAATTTAATACGCCTCGGTGGTCGAATTGGTTGAGACGCCCGCCTAGAGTGAAGACAGGTCCATGTTCAAACCCTGGCTGAGGTTATATTTTTCGCAATAAATTTTCTGTGTTAAAAAACACATAGCCAGTCATGGTCGATCAAATGCTTAATCATGGTTATTTATCTGTTGGCGTCAAATGATTCTTGATGTTTATTAGTAATTCTTGTCACGAGTTGGAGTTTCGTAGCTGCTCTATCTCATTGACTTTTTCGACCTCTATGAACTAGAGAGAAAGATAGGTTCTTTTCTCTTCTGTCCTATTTTAACCCATAATACCGACCGCGATCCGAACGGAATCCATTGCGCTCACAGCGATTTGCGGAATTGCTCAAGCGGACCTTCTCCACCGGCATGCTCCTAAGAATGATCCCATTATCTTGAAAGTATAACTTTATCTTCCACGAAGCCTACACCGTCATCGACTAAATCCCGTAGTTTTCTTACGTGACCGGCATCGGTCATTGATTCTTCGTGCAGATCTGATCTCTACCTTCCTTTTACTACAATATTTTCCCCTTTTTCTCTCCTCGACGTTCAAGGGATCTCACTCTTCTTCCGCCGAGTATTTATCGGAATAACCTTACATTGCAAATGGGTAAGTCTTATTTATTACAGCGTAGATAAAGATTAATCTCAATTAATCTGTTAGACTGACTTTGTTTTTTAGATAAAGTTTTGGTTACACAAAATTGTTGTTCATCAATTACAGGAAACTTTATACAACATCCGACAGCAAGAAGGACGCTAATAAATAACAATGGTGACGGGTTTTTATACAGTTTTAAAGGTTTCCAACGGCAGATGGCGAATGTCGGCGCGCCATATTCGAGCGATAAACTCCGTTGTGGCGCTATAACCGCGTCGGACTTCCGTGGAAATTTTAATTCAATTAGGAACATTGTGGTCGAGGGTTAAGGCGAAAGTCGGTATTTAACATGGAATTTAGTTAAGGAGTTTCCTTTAACTCGGTTATAGTTTTCAAGCAGACGCTCGGCGTACTTACTGTTCGCGACATCCCGCACAAAGACGCCCGAAAGTGCACACGCAGAGGACCCTAACGAATGATATTAATCGCTCGGCAGACCTATAGCTTATCGCAATTTTATACCAATCATAATTGTGCCTTTCAAAGATTTAACGATATTTTTTAATTAAGACCTGTCGTTTTAATTTTTCCATTTATCATTTCTATCGGATAAATCACAAATGTATAGCATATTAATAATATCAGAAACTTTTATATGACAGTATTATATATTTTCGTTAAAGATTATTTATCTTAATTTTGTAATTGACAACGCTATGACGTTTTAAAATGTTAATTATCACTTTTTGATTTGATTTCTATTTAATACTGCATGTAATATTTTAGAAAAAGATAATTTAATTCGATTTATCTTACCAAGTTTATTCCGTGGAACAAGAGTCCAATGCCGTCCAATAATGTATTGGGTTATTGGGTTGTTACGAGCGACTTAGTGCAAACATACATCATAAATGAGAGCATCAGAAGGATAAAGCAAGACAGACACGCGCGGGAATCAAGGACGCCATAGCGATTCTGGATGAAGAACACGAAACGGTAGAAGATAGATCGATAGAGAGTGGGATACATATATATCTACAATATATGTTGTATGATATATATGCAATATATATCGTGGGATCGAGAGATTCAAGAGTGATTAGTTACGTTAGGAATCGCGAATCCGATCTCAATGGCCTTGATCCTGCTTCTCTATCGTCGTAATTCAAACTTGCAGACTATCAGAAATGCATTGCATACGGAATCATATACGCAGTCGAGTCTGTCACAATAAAGGGAGGATTTACACAACGCTTATAGCGCAAGTGGAAACGATTCGCGTCTTTGAATTCTGTATGGCGTTTGTGATAACGCAATATTACGGTACGTCGAAACGTTTCGCAATCTTTACCTAGGCATACACATTTGTGTGCCGTACAAAATGTTTTTCGTTAGAATAATTTACATAAGAGCTGGATTAAGTTAAAACGGTCTTCCAATAAAATTTGTCATTCTGAGAAATTATCGTTTCTGCTTACTTCCGAGCACAGATTAAAATTTCTTAATCTCTGCTAAATTTACGGTACAAATTTATTCCGTTTAACTTTTCGATGCGTTGAATTTACTCCGTAAACTCAGCGGATTCTAGAAACCTAGCGAAAATTGTGAAATCAGAGTAACTAGTAAACTGATAAATTTGTCATTGTTTTAATAACAAATTCATCAAAACGAGCGAGTTTTACGATCGTAAAAACGTCTTCGCTTATCGCATGCATCGCAAATCCTGAAGTATTAATAAATAACTTATCGTCATCAAATGCAAATAAATTTGTACCTTCGCTTGAAACAACTTTACATAAGCGATTTAAAATCGTTGAAAGTTTAATTAATCTTGTATACTAACGTATATTAACAAGAAGGATTATTATTCGCACTTGATTTAAAAATAAGACTAAAACTAATAACCTTTGATACATGAGAAACGACACATTTATACAGGAGAGAGAGGGAAACAGATTAAAAACTATTATATTGAATTTTATGGTAAATACGAATATTTTAGTATATTATTATTAAAATTTACACGAAAATATTATTATTAAATTACCAAGATCCAGCCCGATCGAAGATGGCACTTGTCCCTACCTAATTTTTATTAAATTAATAAAATTCGTATGGCTCAAATGTGATGTTGTGTTTAAGTATTTCATATTCTAAATTTATTGCGAAAAATATTATCTCAGCCAGGGTTTGAACCTGGACCTTAATTTTTATTATTTTAGTCGACCGCCCTTGCAAAAATACATCCGAATGACACAGTTAGCGAATCTTTTGCGATATGGCTGAGTGACTGCACCATTCGCTGCCAGATTTTCTGCGTGAATCGGCATAATACATTTTGTGATAAGCTTCTGTTTCATCGTCGTATATCGTGACCACAGATGGATGATGAAGACGCAGGGCGAAATTTTTCTCACACCTCGCCGTATTTTGCGCTTCTGTCGATCACGTTCACATCAATGAATGAAATAAAATCTCTTTTTAAAAAGCCCCGCATACGGTCGCTCGACGATTTCACTAACCGCGAAACGCGGCTTTGGCCGAGTAGTATTTCCAGCTTTTATCTTCTACAAAGGGTGGAACACGATCGGACGGTATTTCGCATATTAACTGGATCGCGAAACGCATTGCGGCATTTAATCCTTTAACATAGTATTTGTGCTCGGATGTACCACATATATTGCAACGAAAATATTAAATATCAATTTTCTTTACTGACTAATTTCCTATCTTCTTATTACAATATAACATATACGCAATTGATTGAACTTCAACTACTAACTCACAATTAAGTACCTGAACGTGACCAATGACTAGAATCTCGAGATTTTATAACCAAACTATAATTAGATAAGCTACAATTTTTTATGTTACATTTAAGCTAGAAAATAAATGAAGTAAATTCTTGATTTTTAATTATATATGTAAATAGCAAATCTAAGCCTATGAGTTAACGCGTTGTATAATACATATATAGGTGCAGTAAAACGTTCTGGCATGGAAGCATAAATTTCTCGGAAAAACGTTTATTTCGCGAGCTATGCACAAATTTCTCTTGCCCACTGCACGTTTGTCTTTCATGGAGACTGGAGTTACCACGTTGTCAGATGCTTGAAGATATACTTTCTCAACGGCTTTATGAAAATTCCTCTTCCAAATTCGTATATTCTGGAAAATGTATTATGAATTTACGATTTTCAAAAGAGGTAATGCAATTAACATGAGGTAATACAAATATACATTTTTTATACCAAATCTCTCAAAATTCTTTAATCGATAAAATATCCGAACGTTATTTTCATAAAAAAAATTCCTTTTAACTTCTCGAATTTAAATGGTTTGACAGAATCTTTTTAATTTGGCAATCTTGTGAGCAAATACGCCGCGTGTTAAGAAGCAATTGCTTTGTGAAGAAAGGAATTTGGAAAACTTGGATGGGTTACTTCGCCCAGCTATCTTTTCGGCACTGATATATTTCATCGGGCATAAAGGCTGCTCTTGCGATACTGGATGTCCAGGGGCAGACGATGTGTACGGCCCTGAACGGACAATGGCCTTAGAATCGCAGATTTATGGGGAAACTTTTCCTCTCCGACTGCGAGGACCGCGCCACCCCCGTTCCTTCGGTCGGCGGAACTCGTCGCAAAGAAATATTATTATCGGCGCATTGCCTGCGAATATGCTGAAACGTGCTTCCACTTCCGATCACGTGTGTTATCACAACAATGCGTGCGTTATATCACGGACATTTATTTATCATCCAAGCAACCCGAAAACGAAGAGGCCCCCTCTATTCTGCGAAAGAGGGCAGGCGAGATTAAATTTAGCCATTCGTAATAAATAACCTAGTTAAATACGCACATTGGAAAAATTATTAAACGTGACGCTACCCCAGATTATCGCGGAATCCTCTTTGCGTTTATTTCATTTATCGAATAAAGGGAAATCGTGTATGGAATAATAACGGCTATTATTAATAAAACACGATACAAATAGTAGTGAGCGTAAAAGTATTATTTAATGCTTTTCATATTATTCTTCGTAATTTTCCATTTTTCGTTGTTTATGCAAAAGCCTACGAATATGAAAAGGATTCGATGTATCTTGCTGCACGATAACGATTGATCGCAATATATTTTACTGAAATTGAAATAAAGACCGACTTAAATTTTTTTAACCAACGTAGAAAAATTGCTAAATGACGTAACTGGCAAATTCTAATTAGAGATTTATTGGGACAAATATTATGTCAGCCAGGCTTTGAATCTTCTCTACACTCTAGGCGGGCGTCTCACCAATTCGATCACTGAGGCATGTAGTAATATTTATCGCAATAAGCAGTACCAATGATATCTTTGCATTGATTTTTCGACAAGAACTGTGCGCCGATCCGGGTTGTCGGCAGTTGACAGATCCATCGAAACGCTATTATTAAGTATCCTCGATAACCCGGATCTGTTTATTGCGATAAATATTACCATATGCCTCAGTGGTCGAATTGGTGAGACGCCTAGAGTCCAGGTTCAAACCCTGGCTGAGGTAATGTTTTTCGCAATATATCTCTAATTACAATTTGCCAGTTGCGTCATTTAGCAATTTTGCTACATTTGTTAATCATGTACTGGCGTCACATAATTCTTTCTTGTTATTCGAATTTTTTATTGAAATTGGAAAAGTTTTGGTTTCTTCTCACACACAAAATTAAAAATCAAACTTTTATTCTAACAATGCCACTCCGTTTTGACTTATCGTTAATTTGTACGTCACAAAATACAACGTCGTGATTTCTAATGTAACCTTGCCCTGTTTGTGTGACCAACAGTTGGCATAAAAAGTTTTAGCAAGAAATATTCTGCCGAATATGCGAAAAATTGCATTAAAGGCACTCACATCGAATCGATAATGTGCTTTAAATTTATAGAAATATTAATGATACATTTCATCGCAATTGGAATATTTTTAGTCCAGTATTTTATCATCGCGTTGCACTTGAAAAACATAAAATGTTTTTCAAGTAAAAATTAACATCGAATCAAAGAGTTATTAAAAGTACTCCAAGTTTTTTAAACGAGATACTTAAGACACTCTTAAATGTATTTTAGACAACAAAAGAAACTTGTTTTGCACTTTACAGCTGCAATTATTTTAGAAGCTCGTGTAAAATATAAAATTGTAGATTTTACAATATTCTGTTAAAAGTTGAGAATTAATTAATTCCAAACATTACAAACTCTTGCAATATTTGATATGTCTATAAATAGTTTTGAGAAGCGAGAAAGAAAAAACGTTTTCTGAATTTCAAATTGTCCAAGTTCATATTGCTATTTGTGCCAAGTGCTCGACGAATAATATACCTAATGTATTATAATATCGCGAGAGAATTTGCTGTGCTATTTAACACACTAAAAAATTTCATCCACTCAGCGCATCGCTGAAAGTGTACTTGTAACAATCGCATATGAAATTTTTAACCACTTCAAACCACACGTGGATAATCAGTCATGGGAACAAACGGTAAAATCACGGAAAAAAAAATTAGCTGCTGTAGCTAAATAACTTAGCAAAAAATGGACAGCTAATATTTTTAGTTGTGATAGCTAAAATTTTTGCTACGACAGCAAACCCGTTTGCTGTCGTAGCAAAAATTTTAGCTATCACAACTAAAAATATTAGCTGTCCATTTTTTGCTAAGTTATTTAGCTACAGCAGCTAATTTTTTTTTTCCGTGATAGTTTACAGCTCTTTCGATATGAACACATTGTACTTTTAGGAGAAGTTGAAGTTTGCCGTTGCGAACGTTTCATCCGACATATTTTCCTCTACATTTGCGCCTACTCGAATACGAAAACTTATTGTAAAATGACGTGCGATGCGCGACATGGGA
>NW_011967242.1:246259-251617 GCF_000949405.1 Vollenhovia emeryi | reverse complement strand
ACGAAAAACGCAGCACCAGTAATTTTCATTGCTACCAACTATACTGTTTTCACTGGCAGTAACTAAATCCATTTTCGAACACATCCATGGTCGATAAATTTTGGAATCTGCCGAAAAGAGAATGATAATCGCCTTTTAATAAATAGTAAAGGGTTTTTGACATTGCGCGCGAGCACGCACGATCCACTTTACGATCGGAAGAGAAATGGCAATTAATGACACCAGCGCGCAACAAGCGCGCGGGCATCAAGAGGAATGAATATCGTCGCTTCTAATTATATCCTGCAGAGCACTCGATTCTCCGATGCGCATAATACATAAACATGTATCGTTTCAATTGATGAAGGCGTTTTTAATCTCGCTTATAACGGACGCACGAGAACTATTAATAACGCTCTTGACGTCTATTAATGATGACATTGTAGCAGCGGTGCAACGGCAATAACGGTCGATAACTTTCTAACGAAAAGCAAATACTCGACTGAATAATAAGGGGCTTTCGATAAACCCATTGGCGTTTTTTATCACTCACGCGCGTATTGCAGATACACACGCGTGATCCCAGATGCGATAAAAGCAAGGAATAAAAGTTGATTGTGTCCTCTTTACGGCGTAATAAACGAATCACGATGCCCTAATACCGTAACTCGCTTAATCCATAGATCGATGGCAATATTTTTACAGTCTTCGACCAGTCAACGATTATTTTGCCATAACAATGTATCGGAAATGTGCTATCAACGGTGGATAAGGGCTCGTTCGGGAGAGGAGAAGTCCATTCCACTTTGATAGCCATCGAGTGGCTTTTAGTTGGCGGTGGTTTATGAATCACAAAGCGATTTCAATGGCGTGACCGTCATACTGCTTGATATTTCGTCGTAAAAACAAACAGTTGTCTGATACGCCCGATGAATTGCCGGCTTGTTGTTCACTCGGTAGCTGATAATAATCGGCTTCCTGCAAGTACGAAGATACTATTCCGAAGAAGCACGGTTGAACAATGAAGAACCACACCCTCAACAACTACCCGCGCCCTTTATCATAAATTTTATACGAGGCAAGGCTGGAGGAGGGGATTTATTATGCATCGTCATAACGCTCCAGGTAAACGCGCACCTACGCCGCACGTTTACGAGTTTGAGAAAATTAAACGCAGGCGGCGAATAAGGGTATAGCTATTTTGTATATCACATTTTTATAACTTTAATTTATGGCCTGTCTCGTCGAATTGTAATAGTCTACGAGAAATTATCTCTTTTAATTTTGCAATTAGAAAATGCGTTGCCAAATCTGTAATCATTTATTATTTCGTTGCTTTTCGTCGCTTCAACGGTGATTAGAAGATATGTGATGGATAAAGAGAATGCTGGCAATGCTTGGCACGTACGCGCATCATGTATATTGCATTTTATCGCAGGCCGGAGGCTATGTTAGATCGTAAAACGTCGTTAGATATTCATTCGTTATTCGCGCTCGATCGGACGGCGCGCATCGGTTCCCGATGGGACCGTTTCCTTGATCTTTAAACATCGTTTGCCCATGAGGAACGACCCATAAAGCGTCGTTGCGCGGCTAGCACGTTTTCAACGTGCCTTTTGTGATTCGTGTGCTTTCCGCACTTTGATATTTCCGGATTGGATATAATCGCGGCTTCGGAATGGGATAATACATACGAAAACACTGCCTAACGCTATAAAGGCAAGAGCAGCAGACGTATTTTAAATGTTTCGTATGTAAATAGAGTTGGCGATGTAAGTTATGTTTGTGGAGAAATACAGGGCACAACCGTTATTCGCATGCAAGAAATTCAACGCAAGTTGGATGGATTTATTAGGGAGACGGATTCTGTGAGAGAATTCCATTTTAACAAGTGTGCTTATCTAATATCTTTGATAAATTCTTGGTAAAAGTTTTCAAAATTCCACAACGTAATAGAAGAAAGATGGTACAATAAATCACATAAAACTAATCATATCTTATTTATCAAGGCAGAAATTTCTCCTTTCTTGGAAATAGAATTGTTCTTTTCAAAGCATAGCGCTTATACATTTATGTTCTCATACCGTTGAATCTCGACTAATAACGTCATCGAAGCTTCGGTTTTATACCATATTTATTATATATTTATTACGTTTTCGTAATCAATACTATCGTTTGACGTTTGCAGTTAACTACTAATTTCTCTTGTCTACGATAATTGAGAATGTTGTACTCGATATTGTAGTATTTATAATGATCGGGTACGTGTTACAATATCATCTATAAATTTATCATAATGTCCAAGCATATGTGTGTGCGTGTAAATATGTACGCATTAATATATGTTATACAATACAAGCAAAACAATTACTATTGAATAATCAAACAGTACTGTTTCCATCTACAAAACACACACCTTGTTCTCTTTTGTATTATCCTAACTTAGTTAAATCTTTAAAATTACATCTTGTAACTACGCAATACAACTTGTAACATTTTACTAAATTTCCTTTCAAGAGTGCGAAGAAGCTGAACAACATTGTTGTCTTATCTTTTACTCTCTTGGCAGAAAATAAAACAATCTTGCTTTCAAATACAATAAAATGCAAAGAGTGTAAACAATTGATGGATTATTCTTTACGATATGCGATAACAGTCGTTAATAATCATAAGCGTCGACATGGAGGGACAAAGCATTTGCGGTCCACACGATATTTATTTAAGAAGGGAATATGTGTGTATTTGGACGATTTTAATAATAAAAATAATATAAAAATAGTTTATCAGAAATTTTTGTCAAAATGACTGTTCGTAATCGATTGTCCTTTTTATGTTTCAGGTAAGCCTGCATCTAGCAGTAAAGACGTACTACAATAAGTAAGTGTATTATGGAGACGGTGTTCTATATTAATGGTTATTTTACAGATCAAGTAAGACATAAAATTTATGCACATGCATCGCAAATGTGAACCGTGTTCTAAGCATACTGCAAATCTGTACGAAAGATCTTTCTTCGGAAAATAGATTCGTGCAAACATTCGTATCCATCCCATAGCCGAACCAATCACTGTCATTTCGCATTTCTTATTTCAAAGATTCACTCATGCCTGTACAGCTTTGTGTTTTGTCCAGAGATTCCTTTATTCCCCGGTTAGATGGGACAGGGAGTAGGTGGATCGATCTCGTTACACGTTGCCAGGCTCGCCTCGTCATTCCGCCGTCACGGCTGTGCGTTTTGTCGAGACAAGTGTCTCCAGGAAACGTGACTGGACGACAGAAGGAAACGTCCAGGAAATAAGCTAACGTGAAAGGCGGAACAAAAACAAGTTCAACCTATCTTCTGTCGTTGCTGCCATCGCCGTTGTCATTGTCGCTCTTGTCGTCGTCGTTGTCGTCCTTGTTGTTGTTGTTATCGTTGTTATCTACCGTCACCTTAATCGTTGCCGTATTATCGTTGTCGTTATTGTCATTGACATTGACTTTTTCGTTTCTTGTTAGCTTCATAATATTGATCAATTATACAATGTGACGTATTTGCAATGCAACTGGAAGTAAAATATGCATAAAAGTGCCGCAAGAAACACTCGTTTAGTGTTTACCTTTAATGTTACAACTTTCATTCAGACCAAATATCGATACAATTATACACAGCCAATTCTAATTTCAATCAAACAATAGAATTCAATAAAAAAAATGCACCTACATCGTAATAAATGAAGAATATATGTATAGAGAAGAGTTGCCGACTACGTATACCACGTTAAGATATTATTTATTATATTTCCCATTTGGTACCTACTGGTTTGTAGGCAAATAAACGTTGGAAATTGTAGCTTCATGTTTCAAGCACCTATTATTACATGTTCAATGTTTCATTAATAACAAATTAATAATTATTATAGTCTTTTCGTAATATGCTGCGAAAGGTATGACTTAGGCAATCGGTCGCCAAAATTGTATCTGTGAGTCTTCTAAGTCGTACCTCCTTGAAACTGTCATAAATGAAAATAATTAAAAATACAAGATCAATAAAAGGAATTATTAACCAATATTTATTTTATCAATAATTTATTTTAAAAAGTCAAGTATTTAATAATTAATAACTCGTGTTAATACAATTTAGGTTAGGTAATCTAGAGATGCGTGTGCAACGTGTGCATAAGTACATACATTGCGCAAGTTTGTAGATCTACCGGTACAAGACAAGAAATCTTATGGTTTGTACGATCTAGGAAATTTCATGGGTCTTTTAAAAATATTTAATCTTTATAATAATTGTAAATATGTGTATGCAATCACGGAAAAAAAAATTAGCTGCTGTAGCTAAATAACTTAGCAAAATATGGACAGCTAATATTTTTAGTTGTGATAGCTCAATATTTTGCTACGACAGCAAACGGGTTTGCTGTCGTAGCAAAATATTGAGCTATCACAACTAAAAATATTAGCTGTCCATATTTTGCTAAGTTATTTAGCTACAGCAGCTAATTTTTTTTTCCGTGATAAACCTCCAAGACGCCTTTAAGTCATCTTTTAGACATACATCTTGAAAAGACGACTCTTTTAGACATGCGTGCTGTTTGGGCTTCTTTTATGAAAATATAGTAATTTATAATAAAGTGGTATAATTATATTATTCTCAGCTATATAAATTGATCAAATACACATTAACATTGGTTGTACCCGAATTTTTTGTATGCATTTCTCATTTATTTCAAATTGTTGTTACTAAATGTTGCTTATTAAGTAATAATATGAAATATTGATGAGATACGTATTAGGTGACCAGTACGCATTCGGCAACTCTCCCATACATATTACATCCAATATTCAACATAAAATTATGTATACATAAATAGATATACAATGATTCTATATATGTATAGGTATATGTATTTATACATATATGTATATATGGATGATTCTTGATTATACCATCCAACGTTTATCGCATATAATACAACGTTTATCATATTTGTAATTTATTTATAGTTTATTAAATAAATTAATATATTTTCTTTAACATCGGTGTTTTAATACAGTCAAAATTTCAGATTTTGCTAGTGAAGGGCAATCGGAGATAACTCGATGGAATAATCGAGATAGCTCAAGTGGAAAGATAATTAACACTGCTGTTCTGTCAGCGTGAGCGGGTTAAGGTCCACACTGCGTTTACGCTTCACAATAGTTTATTGTCCTTCATACTCTCACATGTACAGTTCACAATTTTTGATACACAGTATACGCATTTATTCTCGAACGCAATGTTCTACGACTACGCCTGGGAGCCCGTGTGCTCTGAGTCGAATCTCGAACGCAATGCTCTGCGACTACGCCTGGGAGCCCGTGTGCCCTGAGTCGATTCTCGAACGCGATGTT
>NW_011967242.1:195539-246219 GCF_000949405.1 Vollenhovia emeryi | reverse complement strand
CCTAATCTACTATAATCTTTGGGATTGTCCATATCGAATCTGACACCCTGTATATGGATGATTCTTGATCATACCATCCAACGTTTATCGCATATAATACAACGTTTATCATATTTGTAATTTATTTATAGTTTATTAAATAAATTAATATATTCTCTTTAACATCGGTGTTTTAATACAGTCAAAATTTCAGATTTTGCTAGTGAAGGGCAATCGGAGATAACTCGATGGAATAATCGAGATAGCTCAAGTGGAAAGATAATTAACACTGCAATTTAATTCGATTAGAATTGAATCGTGGAGCTCCTGTATGAGCTTTCTCTAAATTTGATACATTGCTTTCCATTAGGTATTTTTCAATGCAAAATACGATTTACATTTTTTGAAATAATTATTTCTTTTATACGTATGTAACTATTACAGAATTTCTCTACAATTATTGAACCGCAATAGGTGATATTTGTTTGCTGTGTTCTTAAGTTTCAGTCATTATGTAATTAATCTTTCCGATATTAATCTCATTAGTTTAAAATTGATAGAATATCTTTTCATAACACACATACGAAAGTATCATATACGAGTGTGCAAATGCGAGGACGCGAAAGCGTCGTTTACCGTAATATCCTGAGAACCTTTGTAACGAACTGCTTGCCTTAACCGGACAAGTTGTCTCGGCATTTGCTTAACTGTTTGCTTACGCTACAGGACAACGAATGCTCAGACAGAAAATTGGAGACGCAATGTATAACTTAGATCCCTTTGTCGTTTTGCATGAAAAAGAAGATAAGAGAACAGGGTGCAGCAAAACAACGTCATACGAACCAAGTATAATAAGAAATCAAGTATAGACACGTGGTTTTTTGCAAAATAAAATTTGATTAATCGATTAAGTTTGAGTAATTAATTAAAAAATTGACGGCCAACTTCACTACATATCATGTTTTACAATTAGTTAAATTCCTTCAGCGTTCAATTGCTGAATGTTTTCTACATTTAATTAATTTTATATTTACTTTTACTTTATGTGATGAATTTTACTCAGTTTTATATTGCGATAAATTTTTGTGATGTTTGCCGCGAGATTTTCAAACAATTGATCAGTGAGAATAGAAAAGTGGTATGTAACATTTGGGCCGAAATTAAGTTAATAATGGATCCTTGCTCCAGCATCAAAATCGAAATTTAAAAAACTTTTTTAATAAAAATTTATTTTAACGGGCTCTCTCTCTCTTCAGGACAAAGTAACATAAAAATACTACACCTACTGAAAAATTCATATTATGCTTACAAAATAGTTTTTCAAATATACAAATGTATAATATGATTTTATCACATGTGCCCCTTTTGTTCTAATCGATTTAATTAAAGGATATATGTAGAGTGAAGAGAACACTTTGTAATGAATGTCACAGTGAACTATGATCATCATACTGTATATGAAAAAAAAAACGTAGCTAATAGAATCGCAGATATCACAACGAGTTGAGGCACGTGCTTTTTATTCCGCAACGCGACGAGCCGTTTTGCTCACGACATGCTTTCAGGAAATTTACCGTAGATCGTTTCTTATAATATTAAAGGGTATGTAAGAGGGTAGGTGGCTGCAGAGTCTACGACGAATCGTTGTGCCGGCAGCGAGAGTGCGCCCAAGAATTCATAAATTTTCCCAATACCTTTTAGGAAAAATATGCTCATACCTTCGCTAAGAGATTATACCGGTTTCACGGAGTGAGGAAAAATTTTGTAAATTGATTAAATCACCAACCCAACTCTTCTCGCTAAGCGCAAAATATAACAGAAAAGTGAGAGGAACTTTGGATTAAAGATGTGAAATCTGGCATAAAGAGTTTTTTTATTTTTCTTCTGCCAAGATAACCGAGGTCAACGCTAAATAAATTCTCCGAACATAGTGTGGGATAGCAAATCCACAGGAAGCTGTAATGTAGGTAGCGCGCAACTTCAGAGGCGCTTTTTCTTTATCGTGAATATTTCAGGAGTTTCACTCGTTGTGGTGCTTTCGCAGGATACCGGAAGAGCACGGTGGTGCACGTCGGAGCGGAATATGCCAGACGTTCGTTCGACGTCAAAGCAGCGAAAGAATCCTTGACCCCTTCTCCGCACCGTAGTCTCCTTGGCTTTGATTTTTTCTTTCACCGGCTTTGATTTTACTTTTTGCGTATCCGCATACGGGTAGCGGACTTTTCGAGCGCTTTGCCTCCGACTTACAGGAAGTATCCATCCTTGCCCTCCGTGCTAGCTTCGCAAGCTTTTATTTGCAAGGCGGATGATCTTGCTCAAGAGTCATAGATTATTCTCAGATAGAATATGAGCGTTTACGTATGAAATCGGGGATAAGAAAAATTAATAGAAAAAGAGTATAATGAAATTTCAATACTTGACACAGATAAGTAAACAAAATTTAAGAGAAACTTTGCTTCTACATAAAAGAGAGAAATAGAAATTGTAACATTAGCTAAAATATTTCTCTAAATCAACGTAATTTTAACAATTAAATAGAAATTGTCAAAATATATTTTATTACATCTGTAAAAAGTTCTTTTGAGGTGACGGAAAAAGAATGAGATTGTTATGATGGGCACATAAGAGATAGTCTATATATTTTTCAATAAAACGGTATATCATACTAAGTGCTATGACCTCCCTTATCATATTACGTTCAGCAACAGACCAGGCAGCTGAATGTCACGAGCGACTTAAGGAAATGTCGAGTAACTCAGTGCTTCCCCTTAATATGATCTGCTTCTAGCACGGTGGCTAATTCTTGTATCATCCCTCCGCGGCATTACCTAATACTTGCTCTAATTCAATTAACCAAGAACGTTCAGTTAAGCGGCGATATAACATCCAGGAAGAGAATTGCCATTTCTGTAAATCGGTTTATCTCACTGAATTTTGAGAATAGCGAGCGCGTTATGCTAATGGAAAGTTTATTTTAAAGTTTTATTTCTTTCCCAAAATATTATAGAAATTACATGTATGTTTTCATTTTGGATTTTATTACTGCAACTACTAATTATTACAATTATAGAGGGAAGTCCCCTACTATGAGATAGGCTTCTAATACGAGATAGGGAGGGGTTTCTGCTAAATCATCTATTGGTTCCATCGTGAATTTATTGCTCTTGGAGTGAAATCTGTTTAGTGGAAAATTGATTGTTAGGTCGTGTAATCGTTGCGAAAACAGATTTGCGATTGAATTTGGACGTTGAAAGCCTACTATCTCATAATAAAGGACTTTCCTCTACTTATTGTTCAATGCAATTATAATTATAATTGTAATCATTATTGTCGTAAACATTACATAAATATAAGAATAGTGATGTTAAAAAGTTGTTGCTTCTATCATGAAGCGAACAGAAATAATAGATAAAAGATTTTAAAATGTTACTTTGAAAAATAATTGAGAACGATGAACTCTGCGAACAAGTTAGAAAGCGTATCGCTATATGATTACGAATGCTGACACGCCGATGTAATTATAAAGTTTTAAAACTCTTGCGAACACCGTAAGATTAAAAGTCAGATGGTAATTTCGCGGTGCTTTCATACAAACTTAAGATTAAACGGTTCTATGTTCTAGTATGCTATTGCAAATCTTAGCTGCAATTCCTCAACGTACCAATATATGTTCGCGAGAACACTAAAGACATGAATAAATCAAATTCCGTCTACTTAAGCCACATGTGTTTGAGGGCACGTGTAACGAAGCGAGAGAGAATACAATTTACTGTTAAAATGGTACCAACTGTAGTCTACAGGGCACGGTATCTACTAAAAGTACATTATTGCCGAACAAAAACTTTACTTTGTGAAATTAATACTTGTCTGTACTGAAGGATACACTAATACACGAAATAATGTCAAATTATTTTCAATTGTGTTGCTAATCATATGATAATATTGTTATAAAGTTTTTAACATTGAAATGTCATATTCCAACATCCCGATACTGCAACGAAAAATTTTTTGTTGCCAACAATTTACTTATAAACTCGTGTTACGCGACTCTAATGAAAAGATGTATAGTAGCAGTCTGTCATATCCTTCGGGCCTGACGTTTCACGATATCGGCCTCGGCCGCTTTTTCCCACAGCGCGGAAGAAAGATTTGTGACCAGCAATATTGAAAAGCGTAGGAGACTTTCAGCCGCAGAAGCTTTTCCCACTTCGTCGCCCATCGTTGCCATCCACCCATTCGTTCTCCTTCCGCGTGTATCGGTACACTTAGCTTCGTTACACTTTCTCTATATCCGATCTTTTTCCTGTTTTTCCTTGCCGTGATGAATGTCCATCCTGTCACGACGGAAGAGATTAATCCAAATGATTTATTTAATTTCTCACGTAATTGTGTAAAGCCCGTATCAGACCACGGATCGAGATTGAGATTAGATTGAGATTTGACCAATCGGAGTAAAATTCATTAAACTTGATATTAGCAAACTTTACTCTGATTGGTCAAATTTCAATCTAATCTCAATCTCAATCCGTAGTTACAATTGTAACAATCTTCAAAGCGTTTCATATATCAATTCAGACATGAGCTGCGAGAATTTATAATTTAAAATCGTTGCCATGGTAATCGCGTAAATAAATTAACAGGGTTCGATTAAAATTCAAACTCACGAGTCCGAGTTTCGATAAATTCTGTTTACGATCGCGCATATTCTGCTATTTTCTGCGTGATAAAAATTTATAAATTGCAACGATTAATTGCATCGGGTTCGCATACGTATTCTAATAAATGAAACTAATAAAAACCTTACTCGGTAACTTTAATGAGGAACATCGGTATTCCGTGTACCAGAAAGTACCGGTAAAATTTAAGATTTAATACATTTATACAATTTATAAGATACCATGTTTTCACAATGTTACTATTTTCTATTATTCACAATATTTTTAATAAAAGATGTACATTGCGGTAGCTTTACTTTCTACATATACGCGTGCAAATTAATCAACTGTTTAAATCTACAGCAGCTCGAGAGAGAACTGGAGAGAACTGCATAATAAGAACAATATTCCGCTTGTGACGTCATGACCTGCTTTCGGTCAGGGTAAAGTGCCGCCGGGCGTCAATTAATTCAATTCCTTTAGTCGGTGTAACGACCGCACTGACCGTCAACGACATTGGGACCAAATCGCTTTGATTTCAGGCAACTCGAATGATTACATTCCTGTAATCTCTCTCTATCTCTCTTTTAGATAAATACAAATTCTCGTAGTTACTATAACGAATATGTAACTATGTTTATTAACTGCGTAATGTATGTAATTGTATGTAAATGTAAATTTTATATAATTACTTCATTCTATTGATGTTTACATGTGTGTATACTATATCTTTAGTGAAATTATACACATTGAGCGAATGTACGTTTACGCTCACTTTTCAAAGAAGTGATTTTCTTAAATTTTTGTTTTTTAAGTAAGTTTGCACACATTTGCCAGTTAAATAAATGAAATTGCTGCATCTATATTTTATTTTTGTTATTATACATAAATAAGTAAGTCTTGCTATATCACCCTATCTACATAAGTAAATCGATATTTGATTTTACCATATGTAATAATACATTTCACGTTGCTTAGTCGATTACAAGTGATCCAATATGTTCATATGATACAACTTGGCTTCTACTTCGCTCTTCCCCCTTTTATTATGTATTTGCGATTACTTATGCGATGATCCTCTGTGCGCGTCAATGGTACGCAGCTGCTACTGTTGCGATGGGACCATAAATTTAAAACAAACGCAAAAAGAACGGCCTCGGTTGACCAGTAAAATCGATAACAGGTGAGAAGTGCCAAACCATAGTGGGAGACAAACTGACTCTATACCTATTCGAATTGTCCATTGCGATTGTGAACGATACGTCGCGGCAATGAATAAATCAGTCCGTGATTTTATTTTCAACTCCCGCCACACACTTCTTACATATAGTTACGTAATAATACTTGAATATTTTTTGTGTGATATTTGTTGGCCCGGCCTACCGCCCAGTTCAAGCTCGCGGCGAGATGCGGCCGTCCCGCGATTGGCTTTGCTAAACGCGTGGGGAATTGTTTATGACGCACGGCAACGGCTACGAATAATAAACAACTCCCCGCGCGCCTAGCAACGCCGAACGCGGGACGGCCGCATCTCGCCGCGAGCTTCAATTGGGCGGTAGGCCGGGCTAAGACATTTTTAATAATTAATAATTTGTTAACTATTGTGAAAATTGCAAAATGACACAAGACTTTTCGACTCAGTCTAGTATGCTCTATCCGTAAGTAAGAGGTGAGGCGGGTATTACATAACACCCTGTATATACATATACATATACCCAGGGCTAGGAAGTAACTCGTTACTTGTAACGAAGTTACAGTTACAGTTACTTCTTTTTGGTAACTCTAACTTAACTTTGTTACTTTCTCTCCGTCTGTAACTGTAACTTAGTTACTCAGTTACATTTTTTCGATAACTCGTAACTAATTTAATAATTACATTAATAGTTACTTTATATATTTTTTAAACCCCCACAAATCATATTAGGCCTTGCCTTTGCGCATAAACGTTTCCCTAATAGCACAATTCATTGGTTACACATTAGCTAACATTGGTTAAACATTGGTTATGTTGGCAGTGCATTGGCCAATATTTTCCTAATATAATATTGGTCATGAAATAAATGCAAATATACTACTGGTATTGCACCAAGATGATTATTTAATATTGAACTGATATTGAAATTGCATTGGCCAAGGTTGCCCAATAAAATTCTAATATTGAATATAGAATAAATAATAATGTAACGCCAATGTTACGTGTCAATAATTGCACGGTATTGCGTTTACATTGACAGTACATTGGCCAACATTATCGAGTTATGTTCCCCTGTTCCTGCCTACCCGAATCCCTACCTACCTACCTACCCGTATTCCGCTGTATAGTCCTATCCATTTTCCTACCTACACGCGTTTCAACTTTTTGTTAATAAACTTATAAGTCTTTCGTTAAAACCGTGACGCGATTTAACAGGGATTTAATGGGGGTGATTAAACTTGCACACATGCGAGAATATGTAAAGAAAATAATAATATAATCCACCCGAATTTTGGCAAATAAGAAGAAATCAACTTAGTTCGTACAGCACTTGACACATACTCCATTAAAGTGGCCAATATTGACCACTTACCTCGTCGTATTTAGTCTTCCTTCGTCGGGCCAGATTGGACCTACCTTTCGTCCCCCCCGGCCATACAGTCTCATCATTTTGACAGAGATCAGGAAGGAAGAAAACTCCTTCCATAGTCGGTTAGTTATCGTCACGGACAGATATTTCGTACGATTCGAACTACAGGCGAGCGTCGATCGTATCGAAATGCACGACTACGAGAAGTTAATTAAAGAAGAAAATTAATTTAAAAATTGTGCTGTATAAAACCATTCAAATATATTTTTACTTCCGTTATTTATTCGAGAATAGATAATGACTGACTCTTCGTGACTGAATCTTCAAATTCGAAATTCAAGTATATATGTATGTATTTACTTCGTGTTATATATTTATTTTAATTACATTCCACGGTAAATTAAAATTGACAATATGGATGAAAGTAGAGAATTAATAATTTTTTGAAAATTTTTTGAAAAACTGATCGCGAAGATACGAGTAACTATGTATGTATTCATGCCAAAACGCATCTTGAAAGTGTATCATGAGATACACATACAGAATAAATGACATGAGACCCAGAGAAAAGAAACTTTTCGTACGATAGATAGATCGACAATTGAATATTCCAGTTAATCAATGATCTGAAATAATGTATGAAAATAATATAAAGTTTCAGCGTTCTCGACAAAATATTAGAATGTCACGTCATTTTATTTTACTTTATATATAAATTTGTTAATAAAAAATGGATAGGCTACAAGAGATTAGCTCGACGAATACCTAAATAATATTCGTCATATTCTGCGTAAAATATGCGAAGTGGTTCAACGATTCTCAACATGGAAAATGAGCTCAACATACTCTGATTTGTAAAGCTCTATGAAGTTAAACGAATGTGAAAGAAAATTCAAGAACCCATTGACATTAAGGGCCCCGCTATAGGAAGGAATAAATCCCAGATCTTCCGGATTTTCCAAGATAGCGTTCGTTTCGGCAGAGAGTTAACGACGATCGTTTTTCAAATTATTGCAGCTCGTATATTCATTTTTATTGGAATATGAATAATTCTTCCATTATTAATATTCATGGAAGAATATTTATTGAGAAGAATACATATATGTATATTTACAATCTTCCCTTCTAATATTTCAGTTACTTCCGCAACACAAATCGACGTCGCGTAACCACTGCTTCCGAGACGTAAGAAAACCAGGGATTAACTCTGGTTCTGAAACGGGGCACTTAATCCTCCACAGTGAAAATCGCGACCACTCCCTTTAGATAAATAAAATATATCAAATAAAAAATGAAATTATGCTGTACTCTATCCATTTTAAGGTAACGGATCTACGTATCAATCTAGGATCTACGTTTTATGATCTACAATCTATGAAATTCGTTACCTCAATAAAAAAAAATGTGTCACTCACCGACCCGATGCGCAGCAGTGGAGTTAGCTACGTTGATTCAGTTGCTCCGCCGGCGCCTGATGCCTTTCCTGGGCCTCCTCCTTCCATAAGACTCCATCAACACTCACGAACACGTAGGAAAAGTCTCATCCCACGAGGTTTGGTCAATCATGTCGAGATTTGGTCAATCATACCACATTTGATATGAGATTGATTACGAGAAATTAAATATGAATGATTCCTTTTTACATTTGGTAGAAAATTCAGTGGAGATTATTATATATTTTTAATCGTGGGAAGTTTTATCTCTGTTTTTTCGTACATATAAAAAAGTAATTTCATAGCCGCAACTTTTCATGGTATCTATCTTGCAATATCGGAGTTTATTACACACGGCAATGCTTGTTATCACCCTAAGTGATGTGAAAGCATTGCTTATGTATAGTACATGATCGATATTTTCTTCGCCGGTGATAAATTACAAACAAGTAATATTATTTGATTAGAACTGGCTGAAATTTTATTTCTTATATCTTAAGTTATTCAATATTTTATGGCAGGAAAACTACCAGAAACTACCGAATTTCGCCTCTTCTTTCTATTTTTTTTCTACTGGATTGCTTGCTTGCGCCTTGTCGACGCTTTACAATTCAAATACAGATTTGATATTTTTATTTTCATTACAAGAAAGTAACTGTAACTGTAACGCGTTACTTTTCAGCATTGGTAACTTGTAACTGTAACTAGATACTTTTATTAAGTAATTTTCCCAACCCTGCGTATGCCACGTTATATTTCGAAAACTTTTACCACATACCATACTCTCTGGATAAGCTATTTCAAAACAATAGTTAATCGATATATTCAACATCTCATATTATACATATATGCTAATTAGATTACGTTTTCTAAGTTACCTCATATTCAACATGATAAAATTTAATTTTATTCTAGAAAGAAAAAATACGAAATTATATCTAACGTGGAACTCGAGAGTGTCATGTTGTAACGCTGGTAGCGAAGGTGTTAAATATTTTCGGTACATAGTCATATAGTTACACGCACGGACGAGTAACTTATACATAAAGCTCGACAGTTTGAAGTAATTACATTAGCTTTTCGACGATGGAATCATGCTGATATAAAATATGAATCTGAAGTCTAATACGCTATAGTCAGCGATGCGAAAAGGCTGTCAGAATGAAAGATCAGTCAACGTTAGGAACAGCAAAGTCACGACGATACTTGGACAGGTTCTCGTTTTCTATCAGTACAGTGAATATCGGAAACGATTTAGGTCGCTGACTCGAATCGAATCATAGGACTTGGAGGTTGAATCTGTCGAGTGGCGCCGACAGGATCTGTCGACGGTGTCATGACGGTTTCTGTACATGCCCTCGAATAATTACACACGAGTGAACAGACAGGATCTTCGCCCCCGATCTTCTTCCCTCTATCTTCTTCCTTTACTCTCGCAGTCCTAGCTTCTCCTTTCTCTGGTCCTCTCTTATTCTCTCTCTTTCTCGTTCACGCAATCACAGTCGTATTTATGTATATAATAGTAAGGTGCCGAGAAACTTGAGACTCTTTGACTTTCTTCCCAATCGAGTAGTTGAAATCCGTAAGTACGGCGCAGCAAGCGTGAATTTAATTCAATGTTGCCAGTTTTGAGGATTACAATGGTGTGTTCGTTGAAGCTCGAAAAACATCGAAACTTAAATCGATACTGCGTGAAAAGATAAAATCGTTACTAAATTTTTATACAATAGAAAGAAGTCGGTTTCTCCTATATTTCCGACGTTTTATATTTGATATTTTATGTTGTTGGTACTCTCTTTTAAAACGTACTACAAAACTCTTTTAAAAGAAGAGTCAGATTTCTATCAATTATATCGGATTTCTGAAAATAGGGTGCTAATCTGCCAGATATGGTACTTTTCTGCACACTATCAGACGTCGAATATTCTACGAGGAAGCGTGCCCTGTGCACGGATCACATTAGGAGTCCAATCGCAGCTGGGTGTAGCCAGCCACTTTTGGATGCATAATGCAGTCTCTCCAGTCTCCGGGCTGCCCTGTCCTCCATGGAAACCGCCTCATGCCGCAACCTATCCGTGTCGTGACCAGGCTGCGAACTAACAGCCGCGGCTTATATGCGCTCTTGCTCTTTATTGCACAAACCATTCCTGGGCTCGCTGCGATATCTCGAACCTACTCTGTACCTTCACCCACTACCTTTGGCGTTATCATAATATCGGTTTCATAATTTCTGCGATATGAATCCGATACAAGTTGAAGGCTCCCGTTAATATACAGCGCTGAAGAGAATTGTTTCCATTTTTTTTACATTATAATCACATAATTAAGAAATCTTACTTGGCTTAATTCGTTCGATACATTGCATTTTTAATATACTTATTAGTAGAATTTCGAGTAATTACCGAATAATATTATTCTTAATTGTGGAGTCTGATGTGTACACAGTAGGATAAAACTCATATCGGTTAATGGATATTTTGAAAATTGTATATATACAATGCGAAATGTGTTCCTTTCAATTACACTAAAATACATAGAACACTTAAAAATCATACAATTTGTTTAGCAGACGCTTTCATACGCGAAATTAATCCGTGCCTATCTATTTCACTATGTTTTCGGCCTCTCTCTCTCTCTCTTGTACTCTCCCTCCCCCCCCCCCCCCCCCCCCCCCACAGGTTAATACGAAGAATGGAAGCAGTAATGCGTGCATAGCTCGCACATCGATGGCGTACACGTCAGTCTTCATACTGTAATGTCGGCCGTCGATAGGACATGAGGATGAAAAATGACCAAAAGTTCCCTCCAGGCTGAACGATGCGGCAGGGTTGAGGGAGTACAGAGGGAGGTGCGCGAAAGAGAGGTGGGTTGTGAGTGCTATTGATTGCCCATCGCCATTGTTGCCGGCCGCGAGGACCAGAAAGGGTAGGAAATAATGCGATATTACCGAGCAGAAAGCGGTGATAAATTGATATCTAAACCGCGGCTTTTATGACACCAGTCGTCCCGTGAAATTTGCATTAAGCCACTCCTGTCAAAAGGGGCTCCAGCTTCCAGTTGCGAGACAAGGACAGTAAGTCAACATGAATTTTTCGACATGCCTGGTCGGCTGTAATTTCCGACCGTAAATATTTAGAGCTTCCAACGACGATAATTTCTATCAGCGAATGGCGTATAGAATTAATGACTTGTTTCGCAACTACGTAATTAATGCGAAATTTCTGTTGAAGCGAGAGATCTAGAAAATAAAGATAGCTGAGATTTTAACGCTATTAATGACAATTTGTCAGTAATAAAGGTCGGGACGGGATTCAAATCGAGGAAGCATCGCAGATTGATAAGGTGCCTCTTTGAAGAGATAGAAGGTGAATTAATCGATGTTGCTTTATTTTGTGGGTCGCCAGACACGAAAGAGGGTCTAATGGATCCGGCAAACCATCGTACTGTCCTCAAGCTCGTTTTATTCTATTACGCGAATTCATTCATCTTAGGTTCTTTTCATTTTCTAGAAAAGAACGCGTACTTTTACACATCTCGAGGCTTCCTATCTCAAGGAGATAAACGATGTTCACTGTCACGATTTGATATGGCACGTGTTCCTATTTCCTCCGACGTCCCAGTGATTTCATTGTCATTTTGACCAGCGATCTACATTTTCCTTCTCGTAGTGCAATTGTTCGTCACATCCATGAAAGTGAATTCTTGGAAACGATTTTATCTAACAAATTTTATAACACTTGTACCTAATTTTACTTTCGGATACATATTAATGTGGCGGTAATGAATTTATTAACAACTCTTACAATATTCATAGAATTTTAATATCGTATTGCATTGAGTAGAGAAAAAGCACAAGAGAGAGAGAATTTAATATTTTGCTACATTATTTTATTTGTGTCACATAATACATTTTGTTAAATCTCTAATATACAATGGTAACGGGCAATACGTGATATAAAAACTGAATTTTTATTAAAAGTTAATACTTTTGTTATTGTGCTGTAAAAGTTAACGACAAAATTGCGTTATCTATCATTACAGAGGAAAAATTCGTTCTGCGGCGGACAAGTCTTTGAGTACATTTGAAACTCTGTCCCATTCTCCAGTAACCACCTATAATTTTCATTCTCAAACAAAGCAACATGAAACTAATTCAAACACGAATTCTTTATTTAACAGCGAAACTCTCTCTCTCTCTCTTTTCCTCCTCCCCCTCCTCTCCTTCTCCCTCTCCTTTGCGCCCCTCCCCCTCTCTCCCTCTCGAATATCCGTTAAAATTGTAATAATATTGGTTGCAACTTTTACTGTTTAATTGTATAATACCGCAATGCGGAAGAAATTCTCCGATAATTTTGTCAACATTAAGAAAAAAAAAGAAATAACCAAAATTAAAAATTTTCTTGACATTCCGTGCGACGTTATAATTGTAAAATGTTTGCATTAAGTTTGAAATTTATGTATCAAGATCAGTGTAATTGAAATAAATTCGTTGAAATAACGTCAGTATTAATGAATGAGAAACATCAGATAGTTATCTTAATAATTTGGATATTTAGTTCAATGGTTAAAATTAAAATCCATAGCAAATATAATTGAGTGGATTATTTATGTTTGTGGTAGCCGGTGACGTTAACGTTTAATTCAAGCAATTTCATTTTTTTTTTTTAGTTTAACAGCATTTTTCCGTGTACATTTACCAATAATGTAACACTGCAATTTGTAAATCAAAGATATAAAAATGGATTGTGTCTACATATTTTATTCGCCCAAATAATTTACAAACATGCAATATCAAACGAAGCCTTGGACCATGTGCAATTTCAACCTAAATTTGATATATTTTACACTTGACAATACGACAATGAGACTGTTAATCGCGAATGAGTGTCTGATTGCGGTGTCTTGTAGGTAATATATACGCGAGAACCAATTTTGCTCGTGAATTCCAAACAACGTGTCGTATACACGACGTCGTTTCAATCACAAGGAAATCGCGGAGCAGCGGGGTGATGCGAGAGGCTCCAATTACAAGGAGATTGCGAGACACGAAGTGGGAAGAAACGGTGCGGCGCGTGCTCGAGCACGCGCAACTCACCGAGGATATAATCCACGGACGAGACGCATTCTTCACGTTCGAAAGTGTTAGCAGGCACTCAGCCTGCGAAGACGTGAATGCCGGGAAAAAAAAGAAAGATTCTTGAGTATGCTCAACTACAACAGGCTTGGCTTGAAGCTCATAACGTTGCCATCGTAAAGAATTATACCGAGAGTTGTACTTACTGAAAATGACGATTTTTATCGACAACGTTCTCAAAATGTATATTTGCTCGATCTCATTATTTGATAGTTTCTATTTTATAAATTATATGGGTATGTGGGGGAAGGGGAGGGGAATTCTTGAAGTTTCAAATGTACTTCTAAGCAACTAAAAATTTAATTTTATTCTAAAACAAATTTGTCCCGTTATTTCGTAAAAAAAAGTTTGGCCAAACGTTCAGAAGTATGAAAATTTCAACGCTTATCACGAATTTTATAGAAAACGTTTTGTCGACGCCTAATGCTTCAACCAGTGGTTAAGAAATGTTGTTAAATAATGTAGAAAGCGAACATTCTCTTAAAGATATACTAAAATCGTTCGAGAACAACGAAAGGATGTCGGTAGCAGTTAGTCAAACCATCCCCTCATGCCAATATCGATGTTTACACACAGAACCGACGTTTATTGCGAGCCGGTTCTCTCTATAAAGTTACAGCCAAGATAAAAATCATCTATTACTGTTATCGACAATTATTTCGCGATTGTCGTCTTTGTTCCTAACATTCATCGTGCGAGCTCTACATAGAAAAGATTGTAATTTAAAAAGACGCAAAGCAATAAATGTGTTAATCCAATTTAGAAATAATAAAAATTCAAATGGACTCGAATGAAAGGTGTTAAAATTATAGATATATTATTTTTAATAAAGCACGCGTAACATACACACGCGCAATATTATTTGAGATACTAAAATTCATGAATACGAGTATGAATATACTTAAATTAAACTAGAAAACATAATAATGAAGCTATTGACCGTCTAAAATATAATATAATTGTATTATTGTTCTTGAGTAGATAATTTAACGAAATATTGCATATTCATGAACTTTAGTAATATCCAATTGGTATCGTCGGAAGAGGCCAAATATTGAATGTTTGAAAAAATCAATTAGAAAGTGATCCCAGAAAGAGAAAGCAATATCTGTGAAAAGGCGACGAAAGGGTGTGGATAGGTTAATTCTTGAAAGAGACTACTCCGACTATGGTAAGCTTACGTAATACCTATCTCGTTTTTATTTTAACGAAATTCTTTTGCTCTACTCGCACATTCTCTTTGCACGTTTTTCTTCCAAACTAGCGTACTATCAGCTTTCCTTATCCTCCAACGAGCTCGTCTCTTCCTCCTCGGCCATATCGTTCTGGTGAACGGCGAGAGCGACTCTTGACCCGGGCTAAATTGCACCATTAATTGTACCCTGCGCGCGTACTATGCAACTGTGTTGAGTGCAATAAGCCGTCCTTGGCCCAGATACCGATTCTTGGAGACAGTTGGGTACATCGCGCAGATGTCGAGATTGTTGTTTATTTCGCATCGTTTGCTGAAAGGAGCCGACATAATAAATTGATTGTTCCAATTTATAAGGCTCAACGTTGCAATGTTGTAACTACTTTAGTTTTTTATAAAAAGAATATATATATATATATTACTTGACACCTATCTGTATTACAGAGCTTGATCAAGCTTATTACGAGAATGTACGCTTGGCCAAGGATACAATGTTCAACTGGTTCAGAACAGTCGACTTTACAAGATCCCCCATTATCGACAATATCGTAACAGCTGGCTGCAGCAGCTGCCTACGCCATTGATTCGCATCGTACAGCGAGGAGGATGCGGAATCTATGAGCAAGCTGTGTGGTGCTGCCCGTCCTAACGAAGGCTTGCACATATATAACGCTATTCCGAGATATTTATGATCCGTCTTGTAGCAATTTACTTTACCTCCGTCTCCGCGGCGCGGCGGCGAGTGTTTCCGTCTTGCCTCCTATTCCATTTACTGTGCCGCGCCGCGCCGCACGCTCTCACCTGTAAACATGATGGTGCTCCTCCGGAACACCCGCGCCAAAGTGCAACGGTGTCCCCGCACTCCTCGCAGTCGTGCATTCATACATACGCAGCACGTGAATTGAACCGGCCACGCGTGCGCAGGCGACGAACGTGCGTCGCACCCTTGATAATCGTCATACAAACCAATTGGATGTGCACCACACGTTCGACGCACCACACGCGCCACACATGCACAATTCAGCTAACCCGTGTCGATGAAATATCCATTCGCGCATGATCGTACGTCCGTCGTCGTGTCTGAGTTTATCAGTCACTGAGCGCACACGCTTGGTTATTCGCTCACCTGTACCTCTCATCGCGATTCGCACGGCTTGGTCGGGCGAACGCGTTGGCAGAAATATGTTGGTGAACTAAAGAGATATGATCCGACATTCGTCCGATTTAATGGATTAAATTCATTTTCTTGCAACCTCACTCACGCAAGCTATTTTGTTTCAGACATTTTGATACATTATTTTTAAATATACTTCAACATTACATACATATAGAAAACGCTTTTCACTTAACGTGTCAAGGATAAATAGATGTTTCAAATAAACGTTTACGGAAAAACGCACTAGAAACACAATTTTGCTGCATTAAGCAAAGGTTTGTTGTCCTAATACAATAAGCACAGTAGCAAAGTATTAGCTATCACAACTATAATAAATATTACCTGTCCAGATTTTACAACTGAAATTTAGTTACCACACGCAGGCTTTAGCTACGGCAGCTACATTTGTTTCCGTCTGTTCTTAAATTATAGATTGAGAGATCTGTTTTCTACTCTTTCTTGTTTGCACTTTCATGCCTCTCGTTGGAATTTTCAACTATCTTCAACTAATTGCAAGAACCGGAAGAGACCACACTCGTTCTAAATCCTAAATAAACACGCGATCGTTAACATCTTACCTGATTTTTAATTATTAATTTGATCTCTGTACGAATAATATTCTCCAATGATATACGCACGAGCATATATCCGTTAAATCTCTTTCTACGACTTCCGTCAACTTCTCCATCTCTCTCATAACCCTGTCACCTCATTTGGCTCTCTCGAATTTGCCATTTCGACTGAGGCGCCGCGTTGGTAGGACATCCCGACGGCTTAGTCCCGAAATGAACTTGGCGCTCTTGAATGTTCATCCCGCTGAAACCACTCGCGACTATCTTTGTCCGCTTGCCACGGCTTCCATTTCAGTACAGGCGCCAATTTAAGAAGCTTATAAAAGAAGAGTGCATTCTGACCATGCAATGCAAATTTTCCGAGCGCCAAGAAAATTGCACTTCCTTTAAGTTGGTGCATCGAGTTCGTTGCTTTGATAAAAATCGCTTTGCCTCTCCTCTTTTCAAGCGAATATTAATCTTAAATCTATATTAAACTAGACTTAATTATGTATGTCGTCATTGATCATTTCTTTCAGGGTATGCAAGTAAAGCCGTTACCGTTGCAAGTTACTTTTTTGCTAACGGACTGATAACGACGTTACTTTTTGTCTTTTGTAACTGTAACAGTAACAAAGTAACTTTCCCATTTCTCATTTCTTTTTAATATACAGACGTAGACCAAGTATCCTAAAACTAGTGTTTCCATCCTATTTCAAACTCGCGCGTGCGCGATTTTTAGAAATTTTATTAAATTACTGTTTAGATAAGTAAAAGCAACATTAGAACCGAAAATAATAAATACAATCGCCAGTTAAAATTTTTGCTGAAATCAAACCGCTGCAAAATTTCTTTAAAAGAAGGAAATACACGCGAAAGCTAGGTCGCAACTCATAACTGTTGCAATCTATCACAAATCTCAAATTCATTCGCCAAACTTGAACGTCGAACGAAAATCCTCTCGCTACTCTCTTTTCCTAGCCGTTACTCAGCTTTCAGAACAGTGTTTCGCTAGCATAACCGTATGTAATTTGTTTGTGTATGTACGTTCAGACGAGTTTTCTGCGTCCGCACCCATTTCGTTTCTCCCGGTAGTTTCGGCGCCTGCACAATCGTGGCGGTGAAACTTTCTCGGCTGGCACAATGCCATCCTCATAGTGGACAGTATTCGCATATGTTTATGCTGACGACGATTTTCGGACAATGCTAGTAACAACTCGTTCTTCGTCACGTTTCTCCTCGCCTCTGCAAAATGAATTTTTCTTGTTACGCAATATTTTTTAAATATAAACAATGGAGCGATGACGCATCACGGTCAATTTAAAGTTTTCTTATTGCAACGCTAGTAGATGGATATTCTCGTATGATTCGGAAACAAATTACAATCTATTTAATTACAAAACACACATGAGAAGTGCGGAGTAAAATAATCATAATGAGGATATTGTGTTACCAATTTCGAAAAACGTAAAATAAATCAATGCAGATTAACACCGCAAAATATAATGATTGCGATGGAAAGACGATTATTAGAAATAATTGCGTGTTTTCCATAGATTTCATTTCATCGTGACATGTTTGTGAGGAAACGTTAACAAATATAGTTACGGAAATAAAGAGGAGAGTAGCAGGAAATGACACTTAAATCCGTGCTTTCGGAAGGGTATGTTGCCAACTCGGAATTTAAATCCCGCCGTTTAACCGGCTTTCTCTATCTTCTTGTCCACGCTTATGATCTCGAAATAGAACGAGAGACTTGAGGAGTTCACATAGAGAACACGTTCGCGTATGTACGGATTAAATATTTTAATTATTTTCATAATACCTACGAATAACCTGAGGATATAAATGAAATTTCATACATTTGCGCAACTGTGCAAATATATTATACGTATACGAGATTGTATTTGTCGATTCTGAGAAAACTTATAATTAGTACAGGTCAGAATCCTGACTAACTCTTTGTTCAAGATTACTGATAAAGGAATTATTAGTTTTTGACGATTTGATCAAGATTTATTTATATTAACGTTACATAGAATAAATTTATATGTGCATATTTTATATAAAATTTATAATGAAAGAAATTATATAACCATATTACTTAGTTTGAATAATAATGCATATATTAATAACTTGTGTGTGAAATGTAATACATTATCATGTTTTTGCCATTATGTAAATTTTGTAATTTAATAATATGTATTGTAATCTGAAGCATATACGAATATCATTTCGACAGAAACATTCGTAATTTAAGAAAAAAAACTTACGTTCTATCTTATCTCATTTTCCAAAAACGTTGATTTTGCAGAAGAAGCTTCAGAAAAGCTTCCGAGTTTTAAATGATGAACAGCATTTTATAATCTCCTATCAATAATGAATGGTGAAGGAGGAAATCATGTGGCACGTTCTCCATTCGATCCTAACTGGCCGCGCCGTAAATCCACGGAATCGAATTAACGTCTTGACGTCTCCGATTGATTTCTGCGACGCGTCGAATACTCGATCCGTCGGAAATCATTCGCCACGCTAGTTCGTGAAAGGAAGGAAGGATACGTGTGCAGAGACCAAGAGCTTTTAACGTCCTGAAACTCTATTAAGATAGCGAGAGTCACTCTGGATCGCGACTCTACGACCTTTCCACCAGACGGCTGAACGTATACGTGTACATACATACATATATATCTTGATAGCATAGATACATACTTACAATTAGCTATCTATAATATATACATCAAAGTCGACGAATGCAAATTTGCGTTGGTACTTGACAAATCTTGATTTACTAAAGTTAGTATCCATGTAATGTTATATACATAGAGGAACGTCCCCTATTATGAGATAGGATCCTAATACGGGATAGAGGGGTTTCCGCTAAATTAATAGGCATCATTCCACCATGAATTTATTGCCCTTGAAGCGAAAAAAAAGATTTGTGATTGAATTTGCGTGTTGAGAACCTGCTATCTCATATTAGAAACCTATTTCATAACATAACAATACTTTCCTCTATATTGCAAAATGTTTTAACAAAAAGAATCCTAATTTTTATTACATATATATTAAACTAATTAATTTCTTAAAGGAAAATTTGCGCGTTTGACTCGGAAAACTGTGTAGACATTTGCCTTGAACTTTAACTCCTTAATTCATAGCTGCTACTGCACGATTTCGCATATCGCGACTTACGGCACGATGGAAGTGCCATTCTTCGGAGGCGACGGATATTATCCGACTGAAGCAGTTTCGTATCTGTCTCCAACGAGCGGACGACAAGACGAACGTCTCTCGGCTCTGTCCTGAATTCGCAATGCGATAAACGCACAACACGTAAACCGGGAAATGTATACCGGAATCCATTAATACGGCCGCAATATGTTTTCCAAGTTTCTCATTACAAGCGGTGCAACTTGGAAAGCTTTAAAAGTAATATAAAAGTGAAATAACAACGCCGCCTTCCGCTTGACAATGTACTTACAAACATTCTTAATGTATTGTATTGTAAATATGAGATTGGAGATGCTTTTTACAATTATTATCTTTTGACAGTTTGACTTGTAACGATCAAAGTGTTCTTGTTTCAATACCTTCGCATTGCGAATGTCTTAATGTCAATTACCAATCTTTGCATATTTTTAAGCAAACCCATGAGCAATGTAATACGAGTACATGTTAATTCCGTTAATGCGAGACTTTGAACACCGTATGTATATTATTACAAATAATTATCTCATGCGCAATGGTGCATAAAATGCTAGTAAAGTACTTGAAACACAATACCGAGTGAAGACGAGGTACGAACGCATAGCGCGACAGAGGGTTGAGATGAATCAAGGAAGAAAGCGGGGAGGAGTCGGCAGAACATATGAGAGGGTGGGTACTCGTCGAGGGTAGATAAAGGGAGTAATTTTCGCGGGTACACAAGCTGTAATTATTAATGAAACGGATGGCACGGCGTTGTACTCGGTCGCATTCGAGCTCAGCAGTCGACTTTCTCGTCTTCGGTAACACGATGTGAAGCTTTCCGGCTCCATCTCTACACAAGACTCACGTTTATAAGGACTCATTTTTCATTTCGCGTGTCCGTTGGAATAATACACCACCGAGGTTGCTCTATCGTGCTCACTTAAGGGGCGTCGCCATTTCTTACTCTTATTCCCGTCGTTCTTACTTTAATCCGCGTCTGCGAAAGTATTCTCGCACCATGACTCGGCAGTTTTACTGTAATTGTCTGTTTTTCAAACCGCGATCACCACGATAGAATGTTCGTAATGTGAAATTTCATGATCCTCCTAAAATGAGCTGCGGAATTTCAACAACGCGATGAATCATTCCTTACGAAACTTTCTAATTGATCTATAAATCATACAACTTTTATAAATTGCACGGTACGCACGCAGTTTTTGGGAGATTGTATTTTTAACTTTTGTCACATAAATTTTACCTTCCATTTTATTACAATTCAAGTTACACGAATTAATTTCATTGGATAGGACATCCGCTTTTGGAAATTAAATTCAGCGAGACGCTACCAGACATATTTTGACAGATGGAACTAATTCTAGAGAGTACGTAGCATCGTAATTACAAAGCTTACGTGCGAATCTGTCGTTCCCAGGAATATATGACTTCTATAATAATCTCTTTCATCTTAGGTTATTTCATTAGAGAAATACTGCTCTTTTCTAGCTTATCGTTTACGACAAACCATTTTTCATTTCACATCTCACAAAATATTTATTCCTTTATTTTAGATTTTTGCCTGAGAGAAAGAGAAAGGGAGGGTGTGTGTGGAATAAAATCATTTTCATTTCAAATCTATTATTAAACACTGTGTGTGTATGTGTGTGCGCGCGCGCACATATACTATATGTATTGTATAATTAAGTATTTAATCCTTATATTATACAACAATCGTGCTACTAATACGTTAAGCACCAATTCTGTTTACCTTTTTCTTGACGCCACGTTAGAGAAAAATTATTATTATTTTAACAAGTTCAAATTCAATAACACTTAACAATTACAATGGAAAAAAAACTTAATGACATTTAGTAACTTTTATAAAGAACATATTTCTGTGATTTACGGAAAGTGACGAACTCGTCGGAGTAAGATGATTCACGGAACATTTTACATAATATACTCGATGTCGTCCGTTTATTTCTCGAGTCATGAGACTTTATCCTTAAATGTAGCTTTGAAACTAAAAGAAGTATGAGAGTCTCTTGTATCGTGGACGTTAAGTAAATTAATGCGCACCATCTTTACCGTCTAGAGTCGAGGCTGGCAATGGGTGGGAGATGCGAGGTAATAAATATACCAAGCAACTAAACGTTGCTACCGAACCGAGCTACTAGAAACTTGAGACAAAACAAATGAATGCAGTAGTAACTATGTGAATCCTATTCTACTAGTTGTGTGATGATGGAACATATATAAAAAACAAACTCGCATATGAATAATTTCCTTCCCCCTAGACGCTCAGTGATTTCATGAAAAGTTGTTATAATTTCAAACAGGTCCTCTACACAGGCTGTTTGATAAAACCAGCTTTTTAACTTTATTTTATGAGTTTGATGTACAATGTAATGTGTGCCGTGCAGTACGAATTAAATTGTAATGAAAAAATCATTGTAACCAAAAACCAATTACATTTATGGCATAGTATATGAAAATACTTTCACAGGAAACGCGAGTAATGTAATACCCGTTGGAGTGTTGGGAGGATTAACGTAAAACGATCTTGAGAACGGAGTGAAGGGCCGGTAACGCCCTTCTTACTGCCTGCACCAAGTAAATTCCAGTTTGCGCGTGCATTATCTCGACTGCTTAACGATAAATATTTCACGCCAGTTTCGCTCCACACTCGCACGGTACATTGAAAAGCCATTATGCTTGGTCTTATCCTTTCTCTTTCTCTCATATGTATCCATCCTATGTTCGCAATTTACGCACCACTGCATTCTGTCGATGCACAGTAGCTACGCTAATCCACATTACCACCAAATTTGCTGCCTCCTTCATGATCGTTAGTCCTCAACCAAGTAGATAATTATTGCGATCAAAAATTTTCTGCGAACAATCACGAAAAGAAACTTTCTTTCTGTGAAATGTATTTCGGATATGTCGGAGAAAAACAAAGATTATAATTGGAATAATTTCCATGAATTTTAATTTCAAGAGAAATCCACGCATACTTGCTACATATTATTTCTATCAAATATTGAAATCACCAAAGTTATATTCTAATCTTGTTTACATGTTTAATTACAAGTAAAAGTGAATACATTAATCTTGAAATCGTTTAATTTGTCGAATAATTTTGGTACAGATTTTCATTTAGTTGTTGCAGCATCATACACATAATATGTAGATATACACATGCTATTCCGAAAAACTGAAATGCTGGCTGGAATTCCAATTCTGCCACTGCAAATGGACTACGCTTTGTTACTCGCTGGACCATCATGATGCTGAATAAGTGATTACACTTTTGGCAGCAATAGTGCTGCCGCAAGAGAAAGCTTAACGTTGATGGTTAATATTTTTTTCCATGTTTTTGTCATACAATGTTAGTTTAGCATTACTTCTTTAAATTTATCTATCTGTAAATGAAATACGATATTGCATATCAATTATATTCATTATTTACAAAACTCAATTTAATTACAATTAGTTTATAAAGCTGTGTTAAAAATTGTATGTTAAAACAGAGCGGCAAAAAACCTTTGATCGTTTATTTCCTGAAATTCTTTCTTGTTATTACAAAGTTTCCAATCTTTATTGAAGAAGAGCTAAAGATAGTTGGCGTGTTTACAAAATAAACATTTTCTAGAGAGAACATTTTCTTGAGACGCAGGACTGCATAAAAATCTGGCCGCACTTGCGATCAAGTCTCAAGTACTTTCCGTTGAAACGTTCCTTATCATTATTATCGCTTAATTACACGTGCGACTACCGTTGCGCGAGTTCGGGACTTAGGGTTGAAATTTATGCGAGTGATTCGCGACGGTACTCTTCGCTCGAGTTCTCTTGCAGCGCGTCGCCCGCGGAGATGCAATTTTGAAGGCAATTTAACTTGAGCCACAGGAGCAAGCGTAAGCTATGGGCAAATGTTTACTGTGAAAATCGTTATAGTCCTTCCGAAAGCTTCCGGATCGTGCTCTCACGAGTGCGCGCGCTCTCTCTCTCTCCTCCCCCCCCCCCTCCCTCCTTTCTCCTTTTCTCCCTTCCTTCTCTCTCGGGGAACGAAAATGTCTCATACATGTTGGCTACCTAATCCTTCTATTCGCCTTTTACTCTTGGTCTGTTTATCGGAATCTTTTCATCTGGAAGGTTTTTCCTTACGCAGTTTCTTGTTGTTACAACGTAAACGATTATGCCAATATTTTACAATAGTCAATATAGACAACCATCGAAATGAGCAGCTTTTATTGTAGTTCTTCTTTCGGTTGGAAACTATGATATATTTGTAGTGCTGTAAATAATAAATTTGAAACTCAAATTTGTGTGTACAGTGTATGAACCAATTTGCAAACGCATCTAATATGCGCATGTAACATGATGCTTATATTATTACGTATTACGCAAGTTTAGAGTTGCTGTTTTTAAACTAAAATTATGTAACTGAAGTTTCTCTTATTCCAGAGGACAATATTAGATATTTATGTGGCGCAAGTTCTGCAGACCATTACCATCAATAATAAAAGAATGCAGATGTCATCTCTTTTCTGAAACATAAGATGTTACACATTAATTAAGCTCGAAAAGAAATATTTCAAGACAAACATATTTCTCTTGAATACGAATAAAAGATAAGAAGAGAGATACATAAAAAATGTTAATTAACATTTTGTGGCCAAACAATTATTATAAATATAAATAAATAGTAGCTAATCGAGTCGTTTCTGAAGCTTTTACACATTGTAAATCTCTGATGTCAAAAAATTAAATTAATATAAATTTATTATTTGATATTAAAGAAATCAATACGCATGATTGCATAATCGTCGGACAACACAAATACGTTTCTATAACAATAATTACTCGAAATATATACATATCTCACTTTTATTCTGCATATATATTATTTATGTGCAGTGTTGTAACTAGGGCAGGGCAACCGGGGCCCACGCCAGAGGCGCAAGCCCCGAGGCGGCACAATTAGAGGGCAATGTTTTGTACCTAGGTTTGGTACCTATTTTATCTTAAGTACCTTTGTGATTAATATGGCTTTCAATAATTTATGTTGAACATTTTGTGCAATAAAGTGTATATATTTTTTAATCTTTAATGATACCTAAATATGTTTTCATCTGAAAACCTTTATTTACTATTGTTATTATTTAATTTGGGGGCGCAAAATTAGATGCGTTTGTCCTGGGCGCCAACATTCCTAGTTACGACACTGTTCATGTGTCATTATTTACATATAGCACCTAAATAATATATCGAAATTAAATTTTGATACGGACTACACATTGTTTATGCAATTTAGCGTAACTATTTTTGTTTAAAGAAAAACATAATATATTGACCTTCTATTTCCGTTTATTCTTTACATGTATATATTGGTATACCAGAGACTAATAACTTTTACTCAATTAATGTGACTAATTGACTGAAATGTAATTGTTTCTTCTTTCAATGATTATGATGTCTTATTATTTAACCAATATATGTAATGTTTGTTCAACTATTCCGTATTATAAGCGAAATATCTTATCTTTTGTCAGAACACGTATTGGGCTTCCTTAAATAATGGAGAAATTCCTGAGTTTCTCTCGTAATAACAGCCAAGCATTCCGACTCTGTAATATCGCTCTTCCTCTCAGCACCTCCTACACTACCTTACGTTTTACTCGCCTTTACTGTAGCACCTTCGCGTCTTTTGTCAGTACCCTCAGTACTTTCGCGAGTACGCGCGTACCCACCTTCTTCACTTCCCATCATGATAAAGCCTTTTGAACCAGGTTTACGAGAACGAGTCTTGACAAAGCATACAAAATATCGTTTTCCTAGCTTAAACACTTCGGTATATTAAATAATCAATAATGTCGTATTTTCCAAACTCTTCCTGTGCGCTCCTTCCACTTTTTATTCTTTAATGTTTACCTCGTTATTCAGTGAATAAAATACTTGCGCGGTCAAAATAAGGCTGCGTGTATGTGCATGAAATAAAATGCGACGCGTCTCTCGTATACGTTCCACAGCTCACGACGTAAACGAGATTTACGGCACCACCTTCTCATTCGCGCCAAATATTGAACCGTCTAAAACAATAAAAACGAGATTTATGATGTACGATAAATTAACCATTTCTACGTTCATGTCACCTCACTAGGAAAACTCTTGCGTATACTCTTAGAAAATATATGACGGAAACCTGCGCTTTATCCTGCCAAAAAAGAAAATGTAAGAATATAAAATTCATGGCATTTCCAATCTTCAGATTCCTTCCCCAACACGATACTTTGTACAATATTTACAGACCTATAAAATAGATATACACTAGATATATTGCCCCAAACATCTTAACGATGTGCTTCATTTTATTCTCATTGCAATGTGTAGACGATCTTTACATATTATACAATTTCATTTTTATCACAAGATGACGTAAGAGTGCATTTCTCATTTCTACTACTCAAATCTATTCAATCATATTCTTCTTATACATGTATACACGAAGAATTACACAAGTATACATATATGCTGCTGCTACGTGTGTGTGTGTTTAGCAATTTACGAAATTTACAATTAATATTGTACATGGAAATATTCTGAAAAGCTGAATTGCTTGAAAATATTCGTTCACAGTAGTTCTAATCAACGAATAATCAGACATCACAAGATATTATAAGATATAGATGAGTAATTAGATTATAAATTAACAGATTAGCAGTCTACATAATTATAAATAATAAACAATTAAATTGTGATATTTATTAAGTACAATCGTGTATGTGAAAGAAACTTTTTAAATTTGGGTTATCAAAGATTTATCTAAATCCCTTAGAATGACATACATATGTATACAGCTAGAGACAATTTAGATATTTTTTATTAATACGATCATACAGTGCCTGTATTTATATTTAAAAAAAAACGTATTTGTTCTTAAGAAAAATTATCTATAATACGTATTTTTTTACATGAATGAAAACAAGTAATAACAAAAGTTGAAAGGAAATGGTAACTTTTCTACTCTCAAACGATTATGGACAATGATGAAGTATCCTCGTAGTTTTCTATTATTCATGAATGTCATAAATCATGATTAATAATGTATCGCAAACTTTTATTGCTACCTACTTTTTTATCATTTGTTTACTATCTTCAACTAAATACGAAACTCCCAATTGACTATTCACCAAGCTATTCTCTTTAGATATCGAAATCCTTTGTCCATCTGTTCGCGCTGCATTTTATTTCGCACAAGTCTTCTTTGCATTTTCAACTTCCTCACGAATTCTCTGAACGGCCTTAGTTGCTCTTTTATGGTGCACTTTACGGTCTTTGGGAAGAAATTCAGTTTTAGAAGAATTCTAGGGCGTACCGGTGATTGTACGAAGCACTATCCTTCTTTACCCTTCCGCTCTTTCTCATCGATAAAACTGGCACGGGTGAAATGATTTGCACTGATAAAAAATGTCGCGAAAAAGCTGCTTTCATTATGTCTTATTTCAAAAAGTTCTTCTAGGAAATTCGAAAATTGGAGGTAAGGTGGAAATTAGATAATCAAATGAGAAAATGTAATAAAGTGATTGTACGGCTATAAGAATTATTGTTTCGTAACGTAAAGATCTAAATAATTTCTGCAAATAATTATTTAGATCTTTATGACGCAATTCAATTCAACAGCAAGGATATACAAATAAAATGTAAAATTTATTACGGAAACCCCAAAGTGGATTTATACTTTCAATTTATAAAATTAATCGAAAAATGGAGATTACTTTTTTACTCGTCATTCTATTAATACCAATTATAAAAGTTACAATATAACATAAAGCGACGGAAGGAAGTGTAAAAATGTAAATACAAAATATTGAATTATAAATGAAAAGTGCTTTATATTAAGTTTAAATTATATAACTTTTTCTAAGACATAACATAACATAAAACTATAATGGAATTTAGTTAAAATTGAACTGACAGTCCGAAACTTATTACAGAATCTAACGAGAACGCCTATATATTGCATCCGCAAGATCGATCAAGAGACGGGAATTACTTTCCCTTTAATCACCGTTCTATCGGCTATGAAAATAAAAATGCTGCGGTCGCAGCGAACTGCCTCTCGGGAGAATTTCTGCCTCGCACACACTTTGGCTACTTTTTTTCCTTGAGCCGCACGGAAGCGAATCGGTTCGGAAGTGTTCGGAAAGGTGAGAGGAACGGTGGCGTACGCGCGCGCTTCAGAGTAAGGTGTCCTTATAAAGAGCGGTCGTAAAGTGCTGAACGTCGCTTAAAGGGTCGTCTTCGGGCCACTATTACTTCGAGAAGAGCACTTTGCGCTATTACCAATACACGAAACATGACGACGGGAAATAGAGTCGAAGGGCGGAGACACTAGCTACCTTCAAGTCTGATCTCACCTCCAGAGCTCGCCTAACGAAAAATCTTCTTATTCCCTGTTATTCGCGATCCGCCTGTTTTACCCATAATGCCTCCGCACTTGGGCGTACAAAGGCGCACCATTAAGAACACCATATAATATTATTCCACTAGAGCGTGAGGTTTAGTGAGTCTTAAACCTTAAAGCATTTTAATGCGAGAATTTATTTGATAAAGAGTAAACTTTTCTTCACTCTCGTCAACACTCGCTGCTTTGGCTTGGAAAACATATTTATTGTAACATTAAGATTTTGTTTTTCCTGTCAAATATATAACACACACAAGAGTTGATCTTTCCTATAGTCTTGATTAGGGTCGGTTCCATCCTCCTCTCCGGTTAAATTTCAGTGTTTTATTGGAATTGGACCAATCGCATTTATCGTAAGTAGCGAATTGATCGGAAATGATAGAACCGGCCCTTAGAGTTGTATTATAAAACATGATGAACATGATACATTATGAAATCTATCGTCGAAATTGGTTTGAAAAATAGAAATATGAGAGTGGTGCCTTAACATGTCAACGAATTTTGAGATCGATAGTCACGGTTGAAAAAAAATGAATCAATCTTACTTAGGCAACAATACCGTATATTTTGCCTCTCGAGACACGCCTGGGTAGATTATTCAAAAATTATTACTTGTCACTGAGAACGTGCATCGACTGGATGCTACGTGAAAGTTTTCGCAATGTTTCGCCCTTATCCAGGACGCGGATGGCAGGCGATCAATCCTGATGTCGGAAACTCGAAGAGTTCTATCACGTTGGCGAAATTGATTTAAAGACCGCGTCGTAATCCTTCCGTTGAGAAAACCGCCGTCGAGTAGCGGGACTTGCATTAATGTGGAATAGGCAAAGTCGAGTTCTCTATATAATGTTGTCGCGCGCACATTTCCCCAGTGCATACAAATTGCTTTGTCTTGGCGGCTATTTTTCTCGCCTCGACCAGAACGATCGAGGCAAATACGTTCGGCGGAATTTCCCTTTACGACCATCCTTTACACCATCTAATCCTCCTCGTAAAAGCCAGCGGCAAGGGTGCAGCTTCGTTTGCTATAGAATGCCGCAAGGAAGAGTTGGAGAAAAGCTTCAAGACGTTACGAATAAAAGGAAGGATCTCGCTGAGGTGAAATTGAGACGAGATTTCAGCACGGATTTCGGCGGGAAACAAATCGGCCACTGTCGCGTTATCGAGCTCCCAGTGGCGGCATAAATTCGACAGATCGCTCATCGCAGCAATACAATTATTTCCAAACGGATCTATAGCATAACGAACAATATTTTCAGCATACTCTTATCTTATTTGCTGCGATAACCAACGAATGGATATTTTTCAATATCATTGAAAAATAAATCTCTTTATTTTTCAGAGCTTACCACAAACACCAGCTGGTGGTGCTGGTGGAAAAGCAAGTGCGAGTGGTACCGGTTCAAGCGCTGGAATGGTCAATGGTGCTGGTGTCGATCATGAAAATATCCGGGATGGTGCTGGCATAGATACGGAGCTTGTAAGTATACAATCATCATAGTTACATTTTTTATTTTTATTAATTGTACTTCTCGTTACATATATATATTCAATACACATTGCGCACTCAATAAATTACACGTAAAGTTGTTGGTGCACAATGCCGGTTAGACAATTATTCACACTTTCTTATAATGTATTTCTAAAACTTGATTTGACAAGTACCTTTAATTGTTGGTTAGAGGTGGTTGGGTTAACGAGTTTCAGCAGGCAAAATACCATCGTCCAGTAACGAAATGAAAGTAGAACAAACCGTTTCCTACCTTTGTCGATAACTCGGAAAAGTTTCTCGTAAGTGTGTCACCGCGACAAAAGTTTTATCATGGCAAAAGAACCGACCAACAAGGCACCATTGTTTATTTCGTTCTACTTGAGCTTGAGCGAACCCCTTTATTGCCATGTACCAGGTAGGGATCGCAGGACCAGTCAGAGCGAAGAAAGAAAAAGAGTAAAAAGAACTCGCACCGACATGTCATGGGAAATCATTGTATATCGTGATACGCACGGCTTAAGTTATTCACGGAAACGTTACATGCAAATTTTTATTTAGCATTATACGTGCCAACACGCCGCATGTATTTTAATCTTGGCTTTTTCTCAGATTAATAAAAGTTAATGGAAATTCTTCCTGAATTTACGTCAGATAACAAAAGCGTTAATAAAAGCGGAATCACGCGTTGGCAGTGATATTAAATAGCTGTATAAGTTTCTTGCTCACTTTTTGTCATAAAGGGAGAGATAATCCGTGCGTGAGAGGATTAAGGAATACTATGTTCTCGTGCATAAGTTAAAAGGGAAAAGGAAAGGGAAACAGCAAGATTCCGGAAAGTATGCAATACGGGATCTAACCAGACAGTAGAAGCTAGCTGGAATTCAGGAATTAAGCGATTACTTCCGAAGTTAACCATTGTTCCCGGCAGTCCATCAATCCGCCTCTCCGACGATTCTCCCTGCCGTTTTTTCGCACGTCGATCCATTCGTACGGAATTAAAACCGTTATCTGCGTCCCTCCACCCGCTTCACCGAGTTCCGAAAAGCAGAGGGATGGGCAGTAAAGACTGGATGAGGGTTGAAATCCATGGGCGAACGTCGAACAAAAGGGATGCGAATAGAGTTAGAATCGACTGGTCATCCGCGGACTCTGCGATCTAATCATGTATATGAATGTATAATATTCACCGATATACATATTTATCGCTATTATTATATTTGTTTTTTTTATAATAATATATCTTACATTTCCTTACATTTTTTACCATTTAAATTTTTAACATTTTGCTATTTCAACACGTACACACACACACACACCTCTCTCTTTAGGCATAAGTAAGATTGTAGGAGATTGTAACCCTAATTATTATCTATATTGATTTTTACGTAAAATGAAAAATTATTGTATATTGAATACAATATTGTGAAGAAAATATTTATACAAAAGTATTTTTGTCTTAATTTTTGTATACCATTACTAAATAGTTGTAATTTTGAATTGCGAATCTCAATTTTGCACATTTTAATTATTGAATTGTATTATTTGAAGAAATATTATACATACGAGTACATCAGAGTACGCAGCTGATATCTTTTTAAACGTAACGTATACGTGTAAATAACGAAGCTATCTTTGCGAAATCTAAATAAATTGCCAGGTCGATATTACTCGTCTAGCTTTATGGATATTTTCATCAAACTTCCGCAAAAGCTCACGCCTACCGTGATTGTTCATCCCGAAATGTCGGCGCTACGATAGGCGTCAACAATTTTTTCATCGCTTTCCCCATTTTCTCCGCTGCTCTTCCTCTTTTCCACCTCGGACGAATTTTTTTGCAATTTTTTCGGTGTCTATCGATTTACATGCGCCAGCAAAATCGACAATGCTTACGTCGTTTGCCGCGCTCGTCTAGCAGTTTATAATCGAAAAGCGGTGGGGTACGAGTTTCGGTGGGACGGCAGGCCAGATGAAGTCGGGCACGTTTTATTGTGCTCACTACGACTCGTTGTTCTGTTTTCTGGATGTTCCAATATATCGAAGCGTCTCGCCTCTCGTGGCCATCTTTACGTATTTGCGTATTCATCTCTGCACGCTCATATGACAGAAGTGAAATTGGAAACGCGGTATACTGAGATCTGCAATATTTATATCTCGCATATTCTCATGTCGATATACGTAACATGTAACGTTCAGAAATCGCAACGCATTTTTCTTCATGCTTTCTTTCAAGTAAACAAAAAAACGATATACCTGTGCATTACTACACGTACTTAAAGTAAAAGTACACATGCAAAATTTGAAAAGAAAGAGTTGAAAGTGATGTAGATATTTTACACATCTGTATCTCTATAGAGGAAAGTCCTTTAACATGAGATAGAATTCTAATACGAGATAGCAGGGTTTCAATACCCAAATACACATTTATAAAAAATTACTGAAAATTTGAATGTATGCTATTCTTTTATAATATGTGCAAGCATAAAATGTTTTATGTCTTTGATATTCTAAAAGTTTTGATTTTCTAAAAACGAATTAATGTTCCTAGGGTTAATCATCCTTTAAATCGAAACTCTTTTGCTCTTTTTCCCGATCGACGGATCTCGAGAGCACATTTAAGGACGACATGGACGAATCACGAGCGTAAAGGTCTATTCTGCGTGTCTTGTAGCAATTCTCTGTAGCAAAGAAACCAATTCCGTTGCCATTATGCCACCAATTTATTTTCTGTCTTACCCCAGGTTATACTAATCTTGAAATCTCTCACAGAAGTAAGCAGTATTGCTAAAGTTGTATCTAACAATAAATGAAATAATTATTCGTAAATATCTAACGTGGCTGTTTAAATTTCGCACACATCCCAATTTTATTTTAATTCGGGAAGAAGGTGAAGACAGGGAAGGGAGAAAAATTATCATTATTAATTACATTTGTGCTGACCAAGTTGAGGAATCTCACCAAGATGCGTACAATACATCTGCTAATGCGGATTGTTCCGGCGCTCGCATATTTGCTTAATTAAAAAGTAGATTAGTGAAATGTCTGGCTAAAGTTGCAAGCAACAATACGCGTAGTGTATCGTGATTATGTAAATTTCTTTAATTTCTCCCGAGCCATCTGCGACGAGCGTTAATGTCGCGTAATAAAAGAACCGAGTTGTGGAGAAGAGTACTTCTTATACTGCTTGCATTCAAATTTTTTTAACCGCAACACATTAACATTTCTTTAACTAAGTAAGTAAGTGTTCCGCAACTACAGGCTGATGGACATTCAGAGTATTGCGAAAAAATATAATCTACGTGGTGTAAGTATACATATAAAGTGATGGAATGAACTTAATATTTGAACCAGTAACAACAACTATATACATTCTTACAATTAGATATCATTTTTTTCCTTAAATTTTCTTCTCTTCCAATAACTCTTGAGATTTTTTGTAACCAAGTTACGAAGAGAAAAGTGTAGAACCTAAAAATATATTAATATACAGGATGAGTCACAACATTTGTGCCAGAGCTCGTGAGAAGGACGGATCGAGATGAACAGAAAAGTCCTGAACCATTTGCAATTTTCGCAATAGTTAACGAGTAATTAATTATCAAAAATCGTCGTCTTTGCCCTGCCCACTGTCCAATTCGAGCGCGTGGCGAGATGTGACCGCACGGCGATCGATATTGCCAGGCGAGAGTGGGGACGCGAGACGCGGGAGCGGCGACGTAAGCTCGCCGGCAACGGCCAGTGGGCAGGGCAAAGACGACGATTTTTGATAATTAATTACTCGTTAACTATTGCGAAAATTGCAAATGGTTCAGGACTTTTCTGTTCATCTCGATCCGTTCTACCTTCTCACGAGCTCTGGCACAAATATTGTGACTCACCCTGTATTGTATATATTTTTTTACAAACGCTTTACTTTATAAGAATGTCAGCAAATTGATTTACCTATCAAAATATATACAGTTCTACTGGTTGTTTTATAAAGTTTTGTATTAAAAAATGATATTTTATGTAAATATACATATATTTACAATAATATATTTTTCTAACATAGCACTAATTCACTTAGCATTGTACGCTATGCTTGGCCGAATATTGGCATTATAGATTGACCCGACATGTTGACCAATACTTGCCCATCATTGGCATTCACTGTTGGACCGAAGTTATCATTCCAGAGAAATTCCATTACTGGACCAGTCACGGGTTTATTTATTGGTAGTTTGGCAACCAGGTTTGGGCCAGAAACGGGCCGTTAGTAAAATCTTATATGGGTAAATACATAAAACCGCAGGTGGCCTATAGACGAAACAAGTAGAAAAGTGCATTTGTTGAAGCGCGACAAAGAAATACGTGGAGGATGAAAAGGATAGAGATGGAAGGAAAAAAAGAGGGCCTAGCACGGTATAATAAAGAAACGCTCGGTAGCGCGAGGGCTTTGAATTCACAACTCTCCCCTCTGCTTCCTCCGTTATTTTCTATCTGCCCAGCATTGTGCATTTTTCTTTGCCTATATCATGAAAAACGTTGGTAAAACGTTTCATACTTGCATTCACAAGTGGTCGCGAATCCGCTTTATTAAACTTTTTAAGCGCTGAGGAATTACACGCATTATAACGCGGATAACATTTGATAGAAACGATAAATTAATTAATGAAGGACATATTTTTTATTCAGATAGAAATAAGAGATGAAAAGCAGAACACACTAACTTTTTAGGAGAAAGAACATTGAAATATGATAACTGTGCGCGCATATAATATGACGCAGACATGCGATCTAGCTACGAAAAGTTCTTTCACTGTTAACGTTATGCAAATATTGTAATATTGTCCAATTAAAAACTGTTGTGTTTATATATAAATATCTCTAGCAAGAAGGTCACGTTTTAATTTGTGAAATATAGAACATCGTTTTATGTTTCGAGTTAAAAATTATTATGATATACAAAACCATCTCGCAGCGTGCAATTTCTGCAGAATAAGATCATGTTCCCTTTCTTTTGATCGATGGAGCTTCCAACTATTTTGAGTCCTATGTCTTGAGACTATCGGATTATTCCATAAGACGGTTTACATTCTGCAGTCACTGCAAGGGATAACATTTCAGCGATGTAATACTATGCTAAATACGCTTCGTAACGCTCACATAATCCCAGGATATCCAGATCTTGGATAAGAAGAATGTTACATTGCCGGGGAGACAAGGCTTTTGTTGCAAGTAATATGCTTGAATCATAAATCAAAGAAGTAAGCCATTTATAAACTCGTCCTCATTTCATATTCTGTTCACATTATTTCAACATTCTCCTAGTTTGAAGAAACTAATAACTTTTATAATTCTTTATTTTATCATTCTTTTGTTCGACATACTCGTATGTAACGCATCTGTACATATATGTATAACACCACTGGTACCAATTATTCGGACAATTTTTTCTTCTGATTTTTCTACAAAATCAATTTTCTTTTCATACGATACATCATTTTGGAAAAGAACACGAATAATAATTAAATAGCTTATTGCTTATTATCAATTTTATTCATCTGTATTAAATATAATAAAATTCTTTTATTCTTTGCAAGTATGCGCACGAATATCAGTTTTACATTTACATTTGCACTCAACTTGTACTTGCGCTTCGAATCACTTTAATATGATTTATAGAAGTTTAATACATTTTATAAATTTTGTAAAGTATGTACAATATGTCTGTCTTTTTCAGATTGTGATATAACCTTTTTGCGGTATATGTAGAAAACCATTAATCGCGCGATTATGTCTATCATTAACCCTGATAGTGATAAAGTTTTATTTAATTTAATTTTATACTTTTTGTAATAGGGTTATGAGCATTATTAAAATTTTATTGTCGAAACTGATATGATTATGATTATATAAGTAGTTTGTGTAAGAGTTTAATTAATTTTAATAGTTATTTCTTATGCATGCTTTTGATACCGCGTTTTCCAATAAGTACCACATTTCATGCATTTCATCATCTTATTAATAAGCCATGTAAAGCGAGCGAAATTGTATCACAGATGTTAAAAGCTTTATTCAAAGTACAAAAGAGTCTCTCAGGGTGCCGTGCGTTCTTCTCGTTTTTTCGTTTGATTAATCCCGCTTGCAAAATGTTCTCACTCTTTGTTCCTCAAATTTTTGCATTTCTGTCCCGTATGACCTTAAGAATTATTCTTCTTTTTTTTTTAAATAAAATTGAGTTAAACTTTCCATCAACCTACGAGAAACTTTATTCCGTCCTTTTTGGCCTTCTAATTTTTCATCAGCCTTACGATTAGTCTTTACGAGAACAGCGTCGCCATTTTAAGAGAAGTGCTCTACTTAACTTTTTATCATGTCTGATTTTCCTCACGTAAGACCTTTCATCCATGGCTCCTTGATAAATTGCGAACTAATTGCGTCGTCTTATACTTTACGATGCATACTCTATTATTCGGGATTTTTTCCAGACATTTTTCTAATCGTCAAACGATCGGTTATTACTATACTGTTATCGTCATATTTTATCAAGAGAATAATTAAAGACCGAAGATATCTATTTTGTAACAAAACACGGCAGAGTATTTGAATATGAAAAATCAAAAGATAACGTAAATAAGTTTGCGTAACGTACATAAATCTGCTAAAAAGAAAATAAGAAAAGGAAAAGACGATCAAACACAAGCAGTACAAATAAAAAAGCATATAGTTGCGATCATTTAAAATTTCCCATAGAGCGTAGATTATTATTAATTGCAATATAATTTGTAGAAATAAAAAGAACGAAGTATCTTTATTACTTGAAATTAAAGTTGCTTGAAGAGATTACGTAGTTTAATTTCTTTCTGAAAACAAACATGACCCGAATTGAGAACACAGAAAAGAGAAGCCGAGAACAACACTAGCGTATTCACTTTGTTACTTGCAGTTACTGGAAAATAGGTGGCACGGATGGAAACGCTTTACGACCTGTGGAAACTTCGTAATAGTACCGTACCGTTACGACCTCCCGCCCTCCGTTTCAATAAACTAATTGAACCTAAAACTTCTCAAAGCCACGTAAAGTCCTAGTCGAACAATATTCATGCGCCATCATAAAATACCACATCGCAAAGTTAAAGTAGCTGGTAACATTTATTAGAAAACGATTATGAATCAAGATTTTAAATAATATCCACGTCTTTAGACGAAACAATGGCATTCAGAAAAATTAACAAAAATTCTACGTAAGAATACAAATACTCTGTTATTAATTTCTACACTATTAAGATGAGAACTTAACAATATATTTTATTTATAATTTTTGATAGTGAAAATATAGTCATTTGAAAGTTTTGAAAGTATTAAAAACAGAAAATGTGATATTGGTCGTATCTTCTTTTCTGCCAAGGAGATTACGCAATACTTTTGCATTAAAGAGATTCTAGCGAACAAACACGAATACGTACGTTTGTTAAAAATGTTTTGAGTTATATAAATTTTAAGAACATATGCGTTATTGAGTTAATCAAATTATCTATAATCAAGTAAAAAGCTTCAGAGAGAGATTTAGGATAGTGCGGTACATATGTAATTGAGGTAGCTTTTCACACTTTCGCATTAACCCGTGTATCTCGACCGACTGTTGATGTTGAAAGTTTCTATACTGCTCGCGAGTTGAGGTGAGAACGTTATCTCGTCGATGTTGCATTAACGGAAGTTGAGTTAAGCCATTTAAATCCTTCATGTGGATCATACAAGTTTATATCAGTTACTCGAGTGTTTTCAAAATATATCGCAATGAGAGAAATGCACAACACATATCTACAATATGAACAAAAAATGTAACATGCAGAAAAAGAAAGCTTTCTCAATTATAATAATCAATTATCAATCGTAGGTTACGATATATAATATTTAATATTCATTTTATTAACTACTGGTGATTTGTGATTTCAGCAATTAATCAATTATTGACAAGATTTCGTACGGTGGTGTAATAAATATTTTTGTTCATATATTTGTCATATGTGAATTAATATGTGCATTTTTGGAACGATATTACTAAGGTAATCGGATGCGTCAAGAACTTGAACGGTCGTTCATGGTGGAAATATTACCTCGTCAATGTCGCATTAAGACGCGATAAGTTTAAGTTGGAATCCAATTTGAACACCCGACAGCTTGTTAGAGCTTACCTCGGCTGTGAGTGCAACTTTGACGATGCTCAGATTTAGCATTCGCCAACTTTGAAACGAGCTAACTCAAAAGCGCGTTCCGCGGAGGTGTTCGACAGTACCTACCTAGCAAATTCTACATTCCGCACACGTATCTGCGTGTAAAAAAGTCTAGTGTACCGAGAACATAACGCAAAATTGCACAATGGAAAAAATCTCAAAAAGTCCTACAATTATGTATTGCTAGCTCGTAATGCGTGTCTGATTAATATCGTGTGAATCAATTATTGTATAACATATTATATACATATATGAAATTAAATATCTTGAAAATTATGCAAGATATTTTCGATAAGTTTGCAGGATATAAGGACATTATATTAAGGTGGCCGTAGTATAATATTCGATTAATCTCAAATATATCCTACTTCTTGTTGTTATTATCTTTATCTATTAATTAATTGGAACGCGCACGCGCTATGTAAATACATCGACATATAGAATGGACTGTTTGTGAGTATTACGCGCGACGTGCCTGTCCTCTTTTGACGGTCAACAAGACGGCCCTACATTAGAGAGATCGCTTCAGAGCTCAGCAGAACAAATGCGCCTCTCCCTTCTCTCTCTTTATAATATTTCAAAAATTGAAAGTATTTTAAAATGTCATTTAAATATTCTTTTGTGTCACTCGTATGTTAACCATTATTATACCGAGTCTATTGCGGATAGTAGACTAAATTCGAAGCATTGCGTTATCGCGTTACTGTACTCAAAGCAACCCGTATACTGTTTCAGGCTTTGGTGTACCGAGATGGCAACCTGGTCTCAGGCTCACTCGAGGCGTTAGTGCAGCATATGGTGCCTACGGAGGAATATTATCCTGATCGGGCGTATCTCTTTGCCTTTTTGCTAAGCGCCAGGCTCTTCATCAAACCACACGAACTTTTAGGCGAGGTTTGCGCTCTCTGCGAGCATCAGCAGAATCTGAATGGAGAGGGCGGCAAGGTGAGCATCGGTACACTTACGATTTGCGAAATGACACCAAGCCCCCTACTGACATTACGCAGCATTCGCGAAGCTCGCGTATTATCATTTCATCATAAAGTCACGCATCCTCATCTGGTACTCTCCAGAGAGTCCTCTCATCATACGGCAACTTTTGATTGCTTTTTCTCTATTTCTGGCAACTCCTGAAAAAAAGAAACAACTGGCCAGACTCTGATTACAGCAACTCTATACCTCTTCAATCTGGTCCCTCTATCGGAAAATATTAAGTATTCCGTATATTCCTTCTCAATCTCCTTTTCCTCCTAATCTTTTACCTTAGTAAATTGTCAATCATTAAAATGCTTTTCTTTCGAAATCGAATTACGATTATTAAAGCGTTTTCAAGTCGATGTTACAGATTTTTTTCCCTCTGTATGTTAATGCATAAAGTATGACGGTATTATAATATTTCAAAGTCAATCTCTGTTATTTCTCGTCCTTATCCCGTTCTCATCATTTTATTAACTGCATTTCGAAAGACATTTTAGCCCCTGGAACAAAAAATTCTCCTTCGTCATTGGAAAACGATAAAATATCCGTACGTATTGTAGGAACGATTGCATCGCTTCGTGCCGCGGCTGGTACAGCTGTTAGCGGAATGGACGGAAACATTTCCGTATGACTTCCGAGATGAGAGGGTGATGGGTCACGTTAGGTCCATCACGCAGAAAGTCGCCGCGGTTGACGCCGCGGCCAGGCAGGAAGTTTCAGCGCTGCTGCAAAACTTGCTGCTACGACTGACGGCTCTGGAAAGGTACGAAGAGGGCCTGGCTAGACTAGCGACTGAAGCAGCGACGGAGCAGCTTACACAGGTTCGTGAGTTTCGGTACAAGCGCCCATTTGCGGCCGTCAGCTTGCATTTCGATGTCCCACCTCGGCTTAGTTAGTGGCTTAGCGCGACATTTTCCAAACTACATCGCCGATCTCTCTAAGATTGTGCGTGTAAAATTGGCGATGACACTCGTCCATTCTTTTTTTCTTCGGAAAAAGATCACCTAGAATAATAATCAGCAACACACAATCCGTCGAAAATGCCTAAATAATAAAAGTATAATTCAATGATAACGCAAGCTTTCTCTGTTCGCAAAGAAATTAATTCTAACGATTCACATAATTTCCTGTGTCAAGATAATATTTGTTAGACTGTAAGAAAATTACATGTCAAATTACAATTATTATAGTGGGTACTATTGGGACATCTATTTAAGGTGTATGTAGGTAAACTTGTTACCTTATAGAGTAAAAAAGTTTGTCGTAAAAGTACATAAATTTATATATTTCCGTTATTAATAATGTAATCGCTACACTTAAGTTATTATGTATGTAATTTTACATACTTTTTTTTACAGTGTATTTATAAAAAATAATTGCTATTTCGCACAAGTAAAATTTACAATCGCAACAATATGCGTCGATCACATCATTATAATTAGATTTGGATGCAAGCTATATCTAGAAAAATTGAAATCATGAGGCTTTATACAAACTCGTACATGACGCACTATGTAAGGTAATAAAATAATGGGAAAAAGAGTGCCCGGTCAATCGCGCATCGAATCGAGAGCCGTATTGTACCACAATTTCAATATGGATTTTCGCGTAACCGGCTTGCCATGTTGCAAAGCCCGATTATTCGGTTTACCGTAATCGCATCGACCCTTCGAGGACTTTCAACATAATGAAGCGATAATATTCTCCCTCCGGGTAACGCCCCGCCCCTCTTATGCATTCTCTCTCACTTCCGACCGTTCCACACATGGATTGCTATATCACGACTGTTACGTATCGCGCGCAACACATATACGTAACAGCATCCCGATCGAAACGCACAAACTTGGACGTCCACGTGCGTGCAATGTACGCGCGTGCACTTTGCGCGGTTAGTCTAACCCTGTTAGCGCAGTTTCCATACCGGGAGACGTTAACCATTCCGTTAATTTGATTATCGCGTGCCTATCTGCCGCTTGTAACACCCGCTAATAGGTAATTTGCAGCTACATTAGTTAGTTAAATATACCGGACGGTGTCATGTGTGGCTAATCAGTACGAAATTGTGTGTGTATGTGGGCCTCCGTACCCCTTTGGATACTACCTCGATCGTTTCGCGTAAACGTGCCAAGAATCGCGACGATACCGGAAAGTGCAATTTCTCTCAAACGGTGTGATTATACTTATACCACTCGATACGTCTATCGAGTCGTTTACTTTTAATACTTTGCTGAAACTCCTTTTTTCACTGTAAATGTCCGTCTTTATAGCATATTGCTGTCTATATTTCATTTAAATTTTCTTATTTAGAATGCTATAACAGAAAATTGAATTGCACCACGGGAAGCATAAGTTTACACTAGAGTAAAAGTTGAAATTCAACATATCCAATTATCCTGGAAAAATTCTATCAAGAACACCATAAAACTCTAAATATTCAAATCTTAATTAGAGTTTTCGATTAAAATAAATAGCTTTTGCATAAAGTAAACTGTTAAATCGTTAAAAATATGCAAACTGTTTTAATAATTAAATAATTGGTTCATAATTACGTATAAAAATAAAATTTTGGTAATAATTGGTAAATTTTATATTTCGATTTTTATCTATGCATTAAAACATGAAACTATATACATTTTGTAGAAAATTGCAGAATCTATTTTCTAGTATATTTAGATAAAAAAATGTATTCTTACAAAAATTGTATTTTTATTTACACATCATATTTTGGTAAACGGCTCAGAACGCGTCCAAACATTATTTTCCATTCTCAATCGGATTATTCTCCAAAATATTTACACACGATACATGTATAAGCGATGAATTGTGGGAAATCTATATTGAACTTACGCACGCAATAATTCTGCCATGAATACAAACTAACTGTTACTTACATGCGGGATGGGACTAAAATTAGGTATTCATATGTTTAAAACGAAAATTTCCATTAAACCTGCGAGATGGAATTTCTGGCTCCAAAGAATATTCAAACGATTTTACCGATTGTATGGTAAATGTCGTAAAATTTCTACAAGGAAATAAGACACTTGCAAGCACACACAATTTCCCGGATATGAAAACGCAGCTTCTGCTTTCTGAAAACCTTGATCGATTATATGTATATACATTTATGTAAAAGGTGTGCAATAAATATACGATAACAATTTCTATTATCCTTTACGACGTTATCTTTTGTTACGTATTTGCTCAACGTTTAGCATCAAGTTGTATGTAATCCTTCAATTTTGTTGTTTATAAAGAAGCAAAAAATAATACATGCTCTTGCAATCAAAACAGGCTAATCGGTTGATTCCTTTGACGACGATAGTTACATTTATTATCATTTCTTTGTTACCATATCGAAAACTTTGTACGTGAACAAAAGCAACTGTGGCCATTTGAACGTGGTTGCTTCGGCGATTTTTTTTTACGTATATGATTCGTAATTTGCGCGGAGATTACTTATCACGGGCTCCAAGACAAGCTGGAAAAGAAAGATGAGAGCTCGTGTAAGTAGAAAAAAGAAATACTAGGAACAACAGAAGAAGAAAAGACGAGACGGGTAGAGCACGTTGAGCTCTCGCGAAGCTTCGGCTTATTAAACCGCAAATTCGCTTCGGTGCGTTTTTCAACTCGTTCTGTACGTGCCACGACGACAGCAACTTCACTTGGAAACGAGTTACAACTCTCGAGACTAATAATACCATATTCTCTCTACTTCCCTCCCGCTTTCACCCCTTTCGCCTCTCATTTTGGTTTTTTATTTTGGTTTTCTATGTTTTTCCTTCGAGGATTGATATACCTTCCATAAATTGTAGCGTAATGCAATATTCGTCATTATTTCACAACAAGTATCGTGAATTAGTTTTAATTTTTTTAATTGAAAGACGGAACAAGATATATTAAGCTTAAAGGCTTCGTATTTTCGTACTCGTAAATTTCCAAATATAATTACGTTGTTTTACCCGTCAACATAACGATACAAATAATCCCAAGCGTAAAGAGTTGAATTATTAGTTTGACGTACTTTCGCAGTAGTCGTTCGTTACGTGTCACACTAGAAAAAGACCATTTCTTTTTGCTCAAGACGAGAAGTAACTTACGAGACCAATCATGAGTTTTTGATATTTGTTTTCTTTCTATCGAGCAACTTCTAAGTGCATCCTATATCGAGAGCTAGCAGAAATATCTCGTGATTGCATCCTCTCCGCTTTCGTTAGAAATTTTGTTTTAACTTACAATTTATTTTATCCATCGGTTTAAATGAGTTTTGCTCTCTTAAAATGAAACTGCATGAGAAAACATGGCGTGTGCATGACATTTTTTGTTACAAGTCTACTTATCTACTCGCTTTGCTTTACCTCAAAATTGCTTTTGCTGAGAAAAGTAATTTCCTATTGGAGAAAATAGAAATAAAGAATAAATGTTATAAGTCAATGCTACTCTTCTTTCTTATTTATATGTATGTTCCATGTTATTTCCTGTTTGCATAATATATTTATACATTATCTACGGTCTGGGGTATTGATAATAAAATTGTTAAATCATTTAAAATATGCAAATCTCGTTTAAATCAATATGTATGTCAAGTACAAAAATTCAATTTCATGAAACGAAGGAAAATTTTCTAATTTTTGGAAACAACTCGTAAACAATTTTTAAACTCTCCGCTATCATATTGGGGTAATCAATACTACTATATCGCAACTGAATCAATTTAATTAAAAGCAGCTGGATGTCATGTATTACAAAACATATAATATATTCAACAATCAAAAATTAGTTACGAACTACAAATGAATTATGTGCAAACACACTTCTACTAGTGATATATCACTTAAATTGCAGAAAAAATTAATATTGTTTCTAATTAACACTTTATTTCAAATTTATGTAGTTTCTTTTTTACTTTTATTATATGCAATTCTCACCTTAGCTATGCACGGTTGTTTCTTGTATTTGTTGTATTAATAAAGTGTTTATTGATCAAGTAAAAATTTATTCTTACATATTTAATTGCGCCAATGGTGAATTTTCACAAATCACAAAAATTTATTTTATCTATCACACAAAATTATGCGTTTAAGAGTGTTCTTTATTTATAAAAAATATCATACTTTGATTGCTTGCTTCGAGATATTTGAAGTGATTGCGATATCTTTTACAAAGCAGAATTCTACGTGGAGATTCTTGATTTTTTTCTTTTACGGGCACACTCGTCAAAGCAATTTCTTTTTCTTCTTCTTAGTCTTTGTCCACTTCTGTGCGTGGCACTTCAATAATACAATCGACGATATAATTCGATAGAGGGAAGTCCGTCTCGGAGTGCCATTTCCTTCTAAACGGATCACGCGGCCTAGTGATTTTATTCGTCGCCTCTTAGCGACGTCTTTACTTCTCTGCCGCAATCGGAAAAGATAAATACATATATTTATCACCATCTATCATTCTTCGCAAATCAAAACCAAAGGAAGCACATCTATGGACATATATATAAACTTGCAATTAAACGAGGAACTGAGAATAGAACGCATCCCGAATGAATGATGCACATCTCTCCTTTCCACATCTCTCTCTCTCTCTCTCTCTCTCTCTCTCTCTCTCTCTCTCTCTCATATCGGACTTTAAAATGTTGCAAAAAATACTAAATAAATTAAATACAATAGAATAAAGCGAACAAGTACGAAGAATAAAGAAATCAAAGCTCTCAAAGGTTGAACTCTTATGAAAACAGGTGGAAAAGTCAATGGCGACACAGCAAACAGTGTAATTGGTTATTTGTTAGGTATTACTACTGAATACTCAGATGAGTTTTTCTTTCCTTGTAATCTTGTTGCATTTTCTCTCAGTGAGGACACGGTTTAGATACAATAAACTTCTTCATGTAAACGTGTTTATATTACACATAGCTAACGTGTGATCTTTCATATAAATTTATTAAATTGATTAATTTCAAAGCTAATACAAATCCATAATTTTCAAAAATCTAACGTGATTGGTAACACGTTACAAAAAATATATGTAATTTCCATATTCTTAGTTGAATGTTTTTCTACAATATTCATTTTATGAAATCCTATAAATTATTATATTGTCTATAATATGACATTATCTGGAAGTATTGTTTTGGGCGTGTTAATATAAAATTATTATTTTATTATTTAGGTGGATATCACTGAACTCTGTCCATCGGCCACTGTACTGGCACAACAATTGACTCATGTAGAACTTGAAAGACTCTCTTACATCGGACCCGAGGAATTTGTGCAGGCTTTCGCCAAAGTGAGTTTATTTCCAGACAAAATTACATTTATCTCACATTTGAGTTATTTTATAAATACTTTTACAATAATTTTATAATTGCATTGCAAATTATATTAAACGCTGTTATTTTTATTATACTACCAGGAATCGCCGCATTTAGAAACGTCTTTTAAAGATATGAAGAAGACTCGCAATCTTGAGTCTTACGTTCAATGGTTTAATAGACTGAGCTACTTCGTAGCGACGGAAGTTTGTAAAGTAAGTATTATCGCTTTAATGCATATTCACGTTCTTCACAACTGTTTTTGCATAATTCTAATTGCTGAATCAAAATTCTTTAGTAAAAGATAATAAAATATTTTTCAAATTTCTCAAAAGATTAGTGAACGTGTTAGATACTCCATAACCAAAAGTTTCTTCCTACTTTTTCAGCACGCAAAGAAAAAGCAGCGCGTTCGTGTCGTCGAATACTGGATCGAGACTGCCCGAGAATGTTTTAATATTGGCAACTTCAATTCTTTAATGGCGATTATCGCTGGCCTCAACATGTCCCCGATATCCCGCTTGAAGAAGACGGTAAGAGAAAACGCATTAATTTTTAGTCAGTTGATAACAATATTTATATATGCTTGTTTCAAAAGAGAAAATAATACACATTTAGAATGTCTCATTATTGAAATCGTATAATACTGAATATTACAAAGATAATATTATGTTTAGTTTCAACATTATAAATATTTTGTACGGTCAACATACATATATCGAATTGTCGTAATTCCTTCACAAATTTTATGAAAATCTTGGAGTAACGAGTCCCGTGAAAATTGCGTTCGGCAAATTAAAACCGACGTCTATACATTTTGTTCGCACAGAGATATTTAGGACAATGCACGCATATATCGTTCAATTTTTCGATCACGCCAGCAAGAGCGTATTTGAAACGTGCGAATATCCGCAGAATGGTTAGTCTCGTTGCATTTTTTGCATTAGAATGCAATATTGGGAGGAGGAGAGATAATGGTAAAAACACAACCGGTATATCCATTCGTTTATATCCTTTCGCGGAATTGCACGTCAGAGCAATAAGCGCCTGTACTCTTCGTTAATCGAGAGTAGTGCGCGGTGACGTTCAACATTGCGAATGTAATAAACGCCAAGAAATAAATAAATTTTCGCACCGTTTCTCCGCATAGAGAAATCAAAAGTATAATTTTCATGATTGTCTTTTTTTTGCACGTATAATCACTAATACTTGCCAATTAAACAAATACTTTTCCCATAATATTTTAACTTTTAAATAATACTTTAATTTAATTTTCATATTATTCACAAAAATTAGTTTTACAAAGTTGTTTCTAATACACTACGGACGGAAGGAGACGTTAGGTAATTGATGAAAGAAAAACCGAAGGTAGAGCAATCGAATGAATGGAATTTTTTTCTATCGCGGTTGGCCGTGACGCCGCAGCCGCAGAGAAGATCCGAAATGTGGCTCGCGATTTGCGTTAATTAAAAAGTTTCAAGTCAAACGGCGTTGCTCGGCAACGTTGTCCTCGCGTCATTGCCGTTTCTTTCGTCTCGTTGGGAATTAGCTAATTGCTCGACCAGCGTTCCACGTCCACGGGGGAAGACTCACGCTATTACGTATTCTCGATTTCCACGTGGATGCACTCCATCCAGGAATTCCTTTAATCCAGTCGTCGCTCCCGGCGGAACGCTCTCTCGGACAGCGCGCTTCCGAAAGCTTCCATATATTTAATATTTATCTCAATAATGATGGGGTAAGGTGCATTCTCCGCGAAAAGAAATTAAACCTTTAATAATTGCCAAACTGTTTAAGATTCCACCATAAGAAATTTATTAGGGAAAATTCTAAAAAAAGATTAATCTGAATAGACATAGCTTGAAATCCTTTCGTTTCAAAATCCTAAAATATATGAAAAACATTATTCAATTTATATAATAATTGAGTGTGATTTATAATGGAAAAGAAAATAATTTCATACTTTTTAATAATAATAGTATTTAATATTTGCAAGTATCTTTTTTGCGCGATATTCACGATTCGTTAAAGGATAATTAATCATGATTTAAAAGTGATTTATGTTAATAATTATGTGAATTAAAATCAACATCAGCTTTATACTGTATATTCCTATGCGAAAGTAATATGTAATCAGTTATTATAAAATTTTAATTACATATAACTACTATAATCCATTTTATCACCTGGCTAATGAGAAGCTAATTAGAAGCTAATTAAAGCATGGAATGATTAACTTTAAATCTTGCAATAGAACATGTTGCAAAGAGACATTTGGATTGAAAGAACAATCACGAATCAATGTCCTTTCTTGCATTCACATTACTATGCATGTTATTGTCATCGCAATTCTGCGCATACCTTCTCATGCCATCGACATTATCAAATTTTCTATCTATTTACCGCAAGTAGTAATTTTATCACTTACCAATACAGAAAACAAACGATATTACTCGTTTCGATACAAAACGAAATGGCATCGGCAGAGAAAACAAATGTGATACGTCATACGCGATAAAATAGAACAACCGAAACAACGGAAATTTTATATCCCTCGTGTAATAAACGAAAAAAATAATCGAAGCACTACATATCTTTTGTGAGCTTTTTCGAAAGTATCAAGTAAAAGCTCGTTTGATTTTCATTGTCATGCAACTACTATTTCAATTTAGTATTTTCTTCATTTTATCAAATAATTGCTTTAGCGGATCATTTTTCTAAATCCATTACATAGTAATAGAGTAGTGGAGCGATGTAATAGAACAATGTATTATAATATAAAACTTGCATTTATAACAGTTTTAGATATACTATTGTAGCTTTAGTTATACTATATGCTAATATATAAAGTATTTACATAATAATAAATAAAATATATTAACATATAAAATAATATATAATTTTAGAATAAAATATAAAATATTTATACATATAATATAATAGTAAATTCGCACTACCTACATTCTGCCCGGATCGTTTTGGTTATCTTATTTCATATTGATTATATACATATAACATTGTAGTATTTTATATATTTTTATTTTGTTTTTTTTTACTGTATTGATTTTTTATTTGAAATCAGAACAGAAGTTGGCCACTTGCTGCACACTTTGTAGCAAGAAATATACTTGTCTTCTTTTTAGTAACACGATCGTGCCGCGAATCGAATCACGAGAAATATCGGACTATGGAAAGCTTTTTCCTCGTTTTCAATTACAAGTTTAACCAACCGCGTTCCCTTCTTCCTTTCCCCCCATTCCTTCCACCCCATCTCCTTCTCCTACCACTGCCTCCCCCCTCTCTCTCTCTCTCTCTCTCTCTCGCTCTCTCATTCTGTGACATATGTATATGCATACACACACACACAAACTATTGTTTAATATGAGTGCTTTGTGCTATATACAGCGTTTATTTAACCGCACCAACTGATTTATTAGAAAAACTGGACATTTGAACTATCAACAGATATGTCCGTAATGCGGAAGATAAATTTTCATTAATAAAATTTTAACGTCCCCTACTTTTGTGCTAGTGCGTTACTGGAGCTTTATTTACAAAGCTACCGTAAAAACAACTCTGATATGTTCCATGGCAGTTAAATCGTCAGCGATAAACTGATCTTTTTATAGTCGCGAAATAATCGAGGATAACGTATATAAAAAATATATAATTTTTCTATACCCAGCATAAATCTACAGTTATGAAGGTTATATACTAATTTTTCTCTTTTCGAGAAAATAATGTTTATCCAGGATCCTTTGTTTTTTATTCTACATATTCGTATTATCATTTCATGTACAATATATTATCATTTGTGCTGAATACTCGTAATCTTATTCATTCGATAATTAAATACTTATACTTGCCAAATATTTTCTTTTATATTTTATTAAATCAATTCTTCAGAGGTAAAGAGAAATAGCTTAAAATTAAGTTTCGGTAATTTGTAGAAATGTTTAATAATTGTTTAAATATAAATGGATAGAGGAAAACAATACAGACGATTATTTAAAAAATAATAGCAGTTAGGAGACACGTAAAATGTAAAAATTTATATAAACTTTTTAAAATAGACTTTGAACACTTCCTAATTTTGATATGTATAAAAATTTGAAATCTATCAATATGGCGAGCATATTATGTTAAAATGTCTGAATATACTTTTAAGGAACTAAATTGTTAATAATATCAATTTCAATATTTATACTTTTGTTATTAAATTGATAAATTTTCTTAGATATTGAAAGGTTGTGATACTTTTCATTGAATAAAATTAAGCTTGCTAATATAATTACGTCGTCCTTTATAATTATTAACTAGTCAGATTTTGCTGTCTTTAGATTTTTATGTACTACATTTTGAAAAAAGCTTCTCTCAAAGGAAATTCCTTATTACTTATTTCCCCTGTGTCTTATTATTCCTATTATTTCACTGATCTTTTTCTGGAAAGTAGATTCTGTTTCTTTCATACGATAGTATTCCGACATCCTTTCCGGCGTAACCAGTTTCAATTTACCGGCTCTGGCAGGAGTCCCCGATTGCTACTGTTTTTGCTCTAGACGAGCGTTTCCGGTGGAGTCGAATCAAGTCGGGCCAAGAAAAATGGCTCCCACGACGGGCAGGAGGAAGTCTCTGGAGATCAAGTGTCTGTGAGACAGGATCAAAAGTCAAAGTCTCGACGGATAAAACAAGATTTTGTGCAAAATAGAAAATTACTTGTAGAATACATAATCAACAGTAATTTTGATCATACATTTTAGAAACATTTGAAAGAAACGATTTTAAAGGAAGCATTTTTTAAAAGAGGGAATGTAACTAAAGATTTTTATATTAAAAAAAATTTTAAGACTATTAATATGTATACATATACATATATATGTATATACAAAACTTATGGATATACTGGAGATACATTTATTTATCGTAATATATTTTGAAAACCGAAAGAAATAAAAAGTAAAAGAAACTAATGACAATATCAGAAAGAAGACTAAAAGGTTTAAAAACATTTCAATCGTATCTCTGAGGTTCGAATCAGATACGAATATTAAGGATGACCTGCAACACTCTTAAACGAAAAAACTTGTACTCCACATTAGATTAGATTAAAGAACGAAATTAAATCGATGAGATATCAGATCAGACGTGTATTTTGTCGCAGTTATAAAAAATTTATCATTAAATAAATATATTATAGAAATTATATAAATATTTTATTGATTTTTTAAGAAAAATCTAAAATTTTAACATATTGATACCACATAAAAAATATCGACATTGAAACTTGCTACTTGCTAATAAAAGTATACTACTTTGAATTTTATAATTATTACATTCTAATATTACTATCTTTATACATGTACAAATATTATTTTA
>NW_011967242.1:183254-189619 GCF_000949405.1 Vollenhovia emeryi | reverse complement strand
TTTATATTTTATATTATAAAAATATTTCTTTTAATTTTAACTTGTTATTCCGTGACCGTCTCTGAATAAATATTAATATAAAAAATGTCGCGGTCGTGAGAAATGTATTAATCGTTAATAGATTGTGAAATTTGTGGATTAAACGTGAGTGACGTTAACATCTTTGAATGTTATCATTTATATTTAATAATCAAGATTTGGTTTTATATTATAGATTCAAAATGTAGACAAAAGAATGTGATATGTGAGACGAAAATGCTAAAAATATGATTTCCATACTATTTTCACTTGTCCTACTACGTTCACAATATACATACAAGTAAAATTGATAACTTATTATTTCTCTTTCACTTTTTTATATTTGCCGATGCTTTATAAACATGCAATGCATATTTGAAATTATTTTTACGATTCTAAAACAATTTCAAATAATTTTGAACTTTTTTTAAAATCGATCTACGATATAGGATAGATTTTTATGACTTTCAGTGGTCGAAGGTACAATCTGCCAAGTTTTCGATTTTGGAGCATCAAATGGATCCGAGCAGCAATTTCAGTAGCTATCGTAGCACGTTGAAGGCCGCAATGTGGCGAAGTGCTGGCGCTACAGATGAACGCCAGCGAATTGTAGTTCCCTTCTTTAGCCTTCTCGTCAAGGATCTATACTTCCTAAACGAGGGTTGCAGTAACAAGTAAGTAATATCAAACATATCGATACGATCTATTCATACAATTTTATAATAAAAACAGAAAAAAGATTTTTTTTGCAAATATCTCAAAAATTGTGCTAACTATTGTAATGAATATTCTAAACATGTATATTTATTTCATTTGATATATCTCGATAGTACTGAAAATCTATTGCATATGTAGTATAAATTAAAAATTTTAGTACCCACTGTACGTTTTGGAATCCATTAATACAAACTTTGGTATCTTTAGAGATCAAGATTATCGATTAGGTGTTAAATGCAACCCGTATTTAAATTCGACAAGCTAATTAATTCCTGATGCTCAAGATCGATTGTGTATTTCAGACTGCCAAATGGTCACATCAACTTTGAGAAGTTTTGGCAATTAGCGAAACAGGTGACCGAATTTATTGCGTGGAAACAAGTTGCCTGTCCGTTCGAGAAAAATCCGCGCGTTATTGCCTTTCTCCAAGCAAGTCCCGTACTCACGGAAAACAGTAAGCGACATCCATTCTGTTCCGTTGTGTAAGTGCGACGACACGAAATTGTTCGATTCTGAATATTCGCTTTCTTTTAACAGCACTTGCATTAGCATCTTTCGAGTGCGAGCCGCCCGATAACAATCCGGAGAAGGAACGTTATAAAGCTTTAAAGTGAGTATTGCTTTACTTTATTGGGACACAATATTCTTATGATATAATTGTTATCGTAATTGCGATTCTTGTTGGAAAATATTTAAATTTCCGTTGTGTACAATGTAATGTGATCAAATTTTCTCGATTCTTCCTAAACCATATCAATATACATGTACATACACACGTACATCAAGAACGTGTTTAGTATAATGCAATGTATAATTTCAAAATTTGTGAAACTGTGATACCTTATACTGTATTCAATTCCTCGGTATACGTATATTAATTTAATATATTATGTTACTATGTGAAAGAACAATAAATATAGAAACTGTACAACAGTTATACTTACAATTAGCATGTATATTTAATTACAAAATAATTTTGAAAACTTTCCACATTATTGTGTGAATAAGAAATAACAATTTCTCTACAATTTTATGTTAAAGGTCTGAGATGAATGCCCAGTGAAAGCAAGCTATGCTGAAATATGCTGAATGGGAACGATATTGATCATATAAATATATATGAAGATACATTTATAAATATTAATATATTCGTAACCGTAGTTAGTTTATGCGCAAAGATGATGAGAAAAATGAAGAGTGAGTGGAAGAGCAACAGCGGATTAAAGTATTACTGAGGTAACTTATGTGAAATTAGGTATTTCTGTCTTGCGAATTTATGCATCGTCAAAAACACCTCTCAATGATAATTTGACATTATCAAGAGTATCATCTCTAATCGATCAGGACAATTACAATAACTTTTCTACGTTTTTTCTATTATATGTGAGAAAGCGAAAAGAAAGGAAAGAAATTACACCCTTTATACTGATTTTAATGATCAAGCTATTTTGTTGTTTGCAAATGCGCTGGATTATTCAAACCAATTCTCGATTAAGAAACATCGTTTGTACAGTACAGCCGTGATGAGTTTCATTTAAAATTTATAGTCAACAAGTCTGTGCTAATCAATCGATTGCATCTGGATGATAATTAATATTAAAATACTAATTGTCAATAAACGAAATTGTACAGATCGATCGATCTTGATCAAATTTTGATCATTCGTGGGTCGAAAAAACCAAATCTGAAAAATTTCGATCATCTTAGTGACCAAAAGTCTTCATAGTTAACATGGCGCGAATATAGAGTTAAGGACGCCTTGAGGACGATTATGAAATTCGCTTGACAATGTCGCGTAGCTGTAAGTATAGTTCCTAAGCCTTCGTCTCGCCGATATCTTTTCTCTCGAGCGGCAACCGAATCACGATTCCCTTTATATTTCCGAACAATTCCGGGTGTGACCCAGAAATTCTCGGCTCCGCTTGAAAGTGACGCGATCGGCGCGTTCAACTTTTTGTACATAGTCCTTTTGATATACACTAACAGACTCCTAGATGTGAGAGATAGGGTCGTTCCTGTAGAGTAAGCCTGCGCGATAAGTTCGAAAGGTATAGTGTAAGGATCATTGTGCACGTACTTAAGAGGATGAGGAATTAATCGCGAGGACGGTCAATCGAGACGAGAACAATTTCTTTTTCGAAAATTTCGGCAAATTGACACGGCTCAACCGTGAACTCGGGTTTCATTTGATAATCGCTTTTCCCGTTTTTTCTGACGTGACGCACGTGAATATAATATATGAATGATACAATTGCGTATATACATATATGGAGCTACGCGCGATGTAACGACTCAAGTAAATTCAATTGCAACAATCCCGTATGCTTTTTCACAAAATTTCACTGCAAATAAAATCGGTGAGGCATGCTGAAAACATTTAATATATTGTGGTCATAAATTATTCTTACGGGTAACGTGATATATTACGTAAATGTTTATAAAAATACTTTTTACTCTCCCCGGATATTTATTAATATGATTTAATTTACAAATGACTAATTGTAAGATATTATAAATTTAGCAATGATATATGTTCACGGATGTCTCAAAGCATATTTGCCATAAAAATGAAATTATTGTCAAAAAGTGACAAAGATGGCTTTTCCCAGAACGAATTGGGTTCGGCATTAACGTGATTAATAAATATAAATGTAGTATGTGCCGTGCCTTTCATCAAATATAGCGGAAATATATTGAATGCAAAATTTACAAATTGTGAAATATTATTTGATAAAATTATGAAATATTAAATGACAAAAATGTGTTCTTAACTCGTGCGTCGCAACATCATATTACGCTTCTCCCGTTGACCTATAAATTACTGATTCTATAAATTCATAATTTCTTCATCTTTGCAACTAATAGACAGAGATGACGGTTTTGCTGTAATATGTCAGATAAAATTTCCATTGTTTCACGTTCAAACAAATATTTGCTCAGATAAATTCGAAAAACGAAAACATGTGTTTCCGAACAGTTATAGGGACCAAGAGTTCGTTTCTCCTGGGTACATAAACATTGCCTATGGCATAACGAAATACCGAGAAATTGCGATGGCACGATCGAAAAAGAGAAACAAAACGGACTGTTTCAAATTTCACTCACTGAATCACGACTTCGCAGCCTGAGAGAAAAATTGCATGCAAATCGGAACGTGTTCCAAATCACGGGCAATCTCATTTATCTGAAAGAAATATATGTATACATATAGATTGAAGAAATAAAAACGTTACGTAATGATATTTCATGATTTTTCGAAACAATAACACGTTACGAAACAAAACATCTTTGAATTTTTTATATCTCGTTTATTGTTGTCTTTAACCAAAATTCAATATCCGCTCTTATTTCTTCTCAAAATCACTAAAATAATTGTTATTGATAGAAATCGATAGTCAGACGTGGTTTTTTCTCATTGACAAGAATAAATTCCATTGCATTTTTCACGTACAGTATCGAGAGGCGCTCAAGATAATTTTAATCTCCTTTTTCAGATTTCTCTCTTTCAAGTAACGTATATTTCTGTGAAATTGATACTTTTAATTGCGATTTTCTCTCGGCACATGAAGTAGAAAATTACAAGCAGATACGAAATGCACTTATTGTTAGGACGAAGTGTACAGACAGATCGCGTAACAAAGAAAGTATCATTTATTGATCGAAACGAGAAATTATGCGAGCTCCGCGCAAATCAGATCATCGTAAAGAATACTCATCTCCATATATTATTAAGATAATTATTAACTCATATGCCACAAGTTATTCGTCAAGTGCAATTATCCATTTTATCTATACATATACTTTTTCCCCAATCAATGTTTTTTCTATATCTTTTATATTATATGTATTTATTATGAAAAACTTGACTTACTGAGTCATTTTTATTATTCAATGTCCTTACCGTATATAAACGTACGCTTTTCATCGAGAAATGTTTTTAAAACTTTTTATAGATAATGTACATTAATATAATAACATAGATGTAGATTAAAAAAAATACATGAACATGCGCCGAAACTTGTTGCTATTAACAACATCTTTTTTAACATTTTTACGAATTTACAAGTGACCAATCCGCAAAATCCGTCACTGTTGACTTGCCATTTTATAAATATCTTCGTCCAATATTATTCAATTATTAATAATTCACGAATATTCCAACGAGATCTGATTGCGCCGCAAGCTTGTGGCAATTTTCCCATAAGTATAACAACTCGACGATTACACATGCACGTTATCGTAACTCAATTATTAACGATAAGACTAATTATACTGTACCATCGTAAGCGGCGTGCGTGTTACATTGTCAATATACATAGCGTTATATCACGATTCTATGATTGTCATTCATGTTCATAAATTCCTATTTTTCCCCCGACTTCTGTTAATATACACGAAATCATCCTTATTCATTTTTTGCTCCTTAAATAGCATCTTATCCTCGATGAATTCTCTATCATTTTGTACGATTTTTCTAACAGACACGATATGTTCGCAATATGTTCGTTAACTAAGAATGTCGTCAACGTACAATGTGACACAATGATGCAGAGCTGTTTCTATTAATCAAGCAAAATGTTTTCCATTATAAATTCTCTGTTTATTATCATTATTTCAAACTCCAATATTTTTTTATCACTACCTTTCTCCTCGCATTCGATGACACTGATGACATTCTGTAGTTAACGATATTGTACATAAACAGATGATCATGTGTGTATATACAATTATATACGTATCTGTACGTTACTTAGATTTACGTAGGCCGTAACCGAATTTAGGAGTTAACGCAGCGAAAGCGAAAACGAATCCGTTTTGCGTCGAGATCTACGATTAATATCAACGATCATAATCGCGATACGATCAATCTGAAATTGCCTAACGTCACTTTAACGTATATACGTACGTTTATTCTCAATTTATTGGGATAACTTTTGCTTAATATCTAGTCACTAGTTCGTTAGTTTGACTTGAATTTGTGTCATTAAAAGAACGGACCAATTTAACATTTTTTTTCAATTCAAATTATTTATAACAATTCTCTAGAGACTTCCAGCTCTAGTAAAATTCCTGTTGCACAAATGCGTCACAATCCTCTGCAACTTTTTCTCGATTACATGTCCTAAACAAGATATTAAACAAATATTTTGGAAAATACCTTTGATATTAACGTTTTATAATTTTATTATATCATATCGTATCATTATGACATGTTTTCCAGCGACACAGATTCGGGCCATTTTATGCCTAAATTAAGCGATTTTAAGTTAGATTTAATATTACTTTCCATATTAAGCGCGCATATTTTTGATCAACATTCCTTTAAGTGATATAAAATCGTAATTGCACCGTACGATGTAGTAGGATATCTCCCTTTAAGAATTCTGTGTACAATTCACTCTTTGTTTGTTATCTCATAGCAAATACAATCGATATATCTCATATCTCTTCATTTTTTTTCAGCATACACATCGAAAAATGATGGCAAATTTCTCATTTTGTTTACAATATTGTTATTTAAGATCATTCATTTCTTGCCAAGGAAAAATTTTAATAATTATCTACCTATAATTTATAAACTTTTTTTCGCAAATGTTTGTAAACACGACAAAAATTGATGGTAATTATTT
>NW_011967242.1:165544-183190 GCF_000949405.1 Vollenhovia emeryi | reverse complement strand
AAATAATTACCAAATTGATTATGTATGCTATAAATCGATGTTATAGCATACGCTACAGTTGGATATAAAAGTTGGACTTTCAGTTCTACAAAGATTGCACCGAAAACGATGATTATTCGAAGCTATAAATAACAACAGCAATGAGCGTTGAAATCCCAATGAACTCCCTAGTATGAAAATGAAAATGGATGACATTTTAAAGCAAAAAAACTGAGACGAACTTTAATTATTATACTATAGGGCATCCTTAAATTATGAGAACTTTAGCAAAATTTAGTATCAATCTAGAGATTTTGCGGAAGAATAAAGAAACATTCGTAGAATTGTTTAATAAATCCTTGGATTTTTGAAAATTAGCGATCATGGCTTTCGGTACAATCTTCGTATTAAAGTACAAAGATCTTTTCAAACTTTATACATATAAAGTCGATGTATTGATTTTTGATGTCGTGATATTTTATATACTAATTATAATGTTCTCGTTGTTTTTATATTTATATACCTTTAACCAATGTTGTAAGAAGTAATTTAATTAGCGAAAAACTTTAATTTTTCGAATCAGCTAATCTGACGATAATATGATCAATCATAACACAGCGTAATGTTATTCACTATACAGCTATATAAGTTTACATTGAAAACGTATCTTTTTTTCGCGACTATATGTATCTTTTATTCAATATATCTTTTATTGAATTTGTATAAATGCTATCCGTTAAATTGTCATCTTGGATTGAAGCGGATTAAATATATTGGGACTATTGTACATAAAATAGGCTCAATCATGTAAAAGCCACAGAAAATCAGCAATTACAATTACTGTAGGAAACGAAGATGTCTTACGAAATAAACTGGAAATTAACAGAATTACTTTGACTATTTTATTTATATTTCTGTACTTTGAGATACTTACATTTTACTTTACACATATTTACATCGAAATACGCATAAATGTCACGATAAATTAAGACAAAAGAATATGCAGAATGGATATAACATAAGTACTTTACTTACAGGCAACGATAAAATATTATCATTTAGAACTATCATTAAATGGGCATCGATCCATTTTCCGATTTAAAATCAATTTTGAAAATATTTAGTTTTGCCATTTGTAAGAAAGGTAATAAAAAGCTTAAATATATTTACGCGTCATCAAAAATTCTTTAATTTTTACATTTTATCTACCTGCTAGTGATTCCCTAATTTTTTTATCGATCCAAGAGCGATAATGCGCTACACGGACGTAAACCCCGGGTCTGTTCGCTTTGCCACAATGTTGACCCCAACTAGTTATCCCGTATAAGCTGAAAGCTCCTAATATAAAAAGAAAAATTTTACCAATTTTAACACTACTATTATAAATGCAAATATTAATTTTACTCGGAATACAATATTTTCTTTTTTAAAAGAGTTTGCAAGCTTAAATTTGTTAGTTAAAAATTATAAGGAATCGTACTCCTTTCGGACAGAACAATTTTTATATCGTCTGAACTTTACTATTGCTTGCCCATTCTATACACTGCGTAAACATATTACTATAAATCTGATTGCATTCTATATTTGAATAGCTTTTTGTCGCCAGTAGTAATTAACCAAGGGAAATTTCTTTTTAATCGACCAAACTGACAAAAATGATGATCTTTATTTTATTCACAACGTTTCAACTTGTTTATTGGGTCCTTTTCAAGTACAATTTATCTCGGTAGTCGGTGCACTTTTTAATAGCGTTTTATTCGAGATTCACTAACGTACAGTTGCTGCTCGAAAATTTTAGCAATTGACATCGCTATTAAAAATCCATTGATTACTGAGACATATTGTACTTGAAAAGGACTTGATAAAGAGGTCGAAACGTTGTGACTAAAATAAAGATCATCATTTTGGACAGTTTGGTCGATTTTTTTAAATTCCCATTGGTGCATTCCATATTATTTTTAAAAAAGTAATTCCTGTTATATGTATATGGCCTGTCGTATATGATTTTCATTATGATTATCAATCTACTAATTATTTCAATACATTACCATTATGATAGCATGCCAAAGGACCTCCAGAATCACCATCGCACGAGTCGACACCTTCATCAAGATATCCAGCGCACAACATTCCGTCGCTTATAGCACCTTCGCCATAAACATAACTAGCTCGGCAAATTGACTGATCTAACAAGGGCACCCAGCCATATCGTAAATCCTTCGATTGCGCTGCAAACAAAATCTGATATATATACCCCGCGAGATTCAGTTTGAAATAGTCTTCTCCAGTATTTTTCACTAACTCGTCTTGCCCGTTTCAATACTGCCGAATCCGCTGATCGTGCAATTTAGTCCGGGAGGGTATTCGGTATTTTCAGACGGCAAGCAAAGTGGCATGATATGTTTGCCAAGTGGAATACCGAGACCTTTAAGTAGAACCAAAGCAATATCATTGTTCATTCTATGGCCTTTGCGAAATTCCTCGTGCACGTAATAGTCCTCAATGTTGGCTTCCACTTCCGTTCCCTCGTTTATCTGATCACATTAGTCACGATGTTAAGTCATCACATGTTTAGCAAATATTTGTGAAAACATTTTTGTCAATTCTGTGATAATAATTATTTACTTACATCCATGTTATAATCACCCGCACGTACAAAATAGGTGCCTTTGTTGTAACCTTCTAAACAATGTGCCGCTGTTAGCACGTGTAGAGGCGATATAATGACAGCACCACACCAGTGATTTGATCGACTATGCCCTCGAACTCGAATGCTGGCCTGAATATTATTTAACAATCACTACCCAGAGAACATTAAAATATCTTAAGACATCTTTTATACGCGCGTATTTGGGCAATCTCGCTGTACATCTGACACAATATACTTATTTTAACATTACTTATTTCAATCATATTAGATGTTTAGGTAACAACAATTGCCATTGGTTACCATAAAGAAATTTAACATTATCTCTGTACAAGTAACTTACCTGCCAGGGATAGGTGCCTTTCGGTGCAATGGAGCCATGTACTATTTTCTGAAATATTAAGTCCCCATCGTCATCGAAATCTTTCGCACGTTGACCACAATTTGACGGGAGTAGGTCGTTAATGTTTCGTTCCGAACGTTCTTCGCTGATTATCCAGGGCGGCTGCTCAATAAAAAGGAATATTGGGAAATAAACGAGCAAATCATATAAATATCATGAATTTTTTCTACTTTCAAGTTGTTATCAATGTCGTAATTATCACGACATAAGTCAAATTGTATTTTACTCTTTCAAATAATTAACTTTGAGACTCTTTTAATATTATTTCCAGAACGTACAAATTCCCAAGTGGTTCGAGCGACTTGCCCCAGAAAGTTTCTCATATATGTATTGGCATATACATATTTTTATATCTGTTTATGCTTTTTGCTTTTCCGTGCTGGTAGGATTAAGACGTGTAAACAAACATAATTTTTCATGTTAAAACAATTGTGATTGTATTTTTAGTCTGTGCACTGGTATGCATATAAACTGGTGTATTCTGGGGCAAGAATAAACTTGTGCGCAATTTTTGTAGAATATTAAAATATTATATACCATATGTATACATGTATTCAGAATATTTTTGAATTATAACAATATTGTTATACAAAAGAAATAATATACAAGTCAGTATACATATAAGTCATGTATACATATACTGTTTTATTTGCTCTAAATAAACGTAAACAATAAAGATATTTAAAAAAATGTATAGAATTTAAAAACCTTTTACACAATTATAAAACATTTTATGGAGATACATATATTAGTATAAATATATCAAAATCTATTATTATTATTTATCTCAAATGCGCAGTCTGACAGATACAATAATTTTAGCCTCAAAAATTATGATAAAACGAATCAAGGTTTGTTTTATTTACTTGGGGGTTATTAACATCTCCAAGTGAACAAATTACACCTGCGTCCTCGTTATGATCGCAATTATGTTGACCCCAGTGATTATGTTCGCATCGGTATAATTGCGATTCGTTTCCATGACAGAAAACCTATTTTGTAACAATTTAAAAAATTATTTTAGAAAATTAATAAAATATTACTAAAAGATAGCTAAATAATTGGGACATTAAAGATATATAAAATGCAGTATTAAATAAAAGAAGATAAATACAAAATTAAAGAAATGAGTAATATTATTCCACCAAAACTAGCAAAACATTTGTTGCGAAAAAATAAGAAATTAAGAAAAGGAAATGTTAAATATAAATTAAAAGAAACTTTAATAACAAAGATTGTTCAAGTCTCTTTTTGCAGAAAGAAAATTAAATTTGATGTAGAAATATATTACTTCATCGAGCCATATTGGTCCTTGGCCAGGCCCAAAGTAACCGTTTTTCTTAGCTATTGCGATACCACCGTATCCCAAAGATCTACAAATAACTGTTGCCGTAGCACTTGTAAAATCATCATCGCACACGGTACCCCACACGCCATGATGACGCACTTCTACCCTTCCTTGCAAAAGATTAGTGCCATTCACCAAGCGCAACTCAAATGGTGCCTGAAATCCAAGTCGTATAAAGATAAGCGAATCTATATTGTCACTTTTCTCTCAACTCTCTTACATCGCAATGTTCTGGACTCTCGTCGGAATGATCTGGACAATCGACCACCTCGTCGCAAATAAAGGGAGTCGGAATGCAAGTTGGAGTATTGTCGCATTTCCAGTAACCTTCCTGACAAGTGTTGACTGCGGTCTTGCATACGATTCCAACAGCCTCTTCCGGTTGACAATTATGAACTCCCCAACTGTAAACGGAAATATGAATACTTCAGCTCTATCAACTTTAGTGCAATATCGGTATTTTAAACGTTAGTTTAACGTGATCGATTGTCAAAGATGTTACAAGAAATAAGATATAACGTCAATTATATTACCCGTTAAAATCGCATTCCCGTAATGTGCTCTCGTTTCCGCGACACTTCAACTGATCCACCATAAATCTTGTGGGTGGATCGAGATTTCCGTAAAATCCACCCGGTCTAACTTCCAAAGCTCCAAGATCGAAACCAAGCTCTTTGCAAATAACATCAGCATTGATCATACCAAAGCCGTCGTCGCATACCTGCCCCCAATGTTCTAGAACTATTTCACAACGTTGGACATTGATTAAAATTATAAGATGTAGAAAGAGAAAAGAAGAAGAATCGTTATGCTTCTAAAATATTTCTTTCATCTTTTCCTCATAATCTTCTCTTTTTTAAAAAGCATATACATATATTCTTGCAATAGATGTACTTACTTTTAACTTCTATTCGACCCTCATAACTATTATTTGCACCAGCTAGGCGGATATCGTAACCAAAATTTTCAGCCGTGCAGATACTCTCATCGCTGCGATCATTACAGTCATTTTTACCGTCGCAAACTTTCGTTTGGTTAATGCACTTGTGATTATTACAAATATACATGCCGTCACAGTTCACGCTTCTCTCTTTCATTTCATAATAATCGAACTCTTTGTCAGGTTTGAGTGCGCCAGTTAAGCCGATGTTACTGTTACTTAATAAACATACGTTGCCATCCGATCTAAAACAGAACATGTCTTTGTAACTTCATTAATTGTACATCATACAAAGAAAATAATTAATCTCCATGATCAAGGCCTCCCAGATCCCAGGCAAAGTTACTTTGTTTTTAAATATAAATAACTTTCTAAAATATATTAAATATTTTCCCAGTACGGCCTTTCATGAACATATATTATAATTAATGATTATTTTATAAATAAAAATGATTTTTAAACAAACTTGTGGTTAAACGAGCGACAAGTAAAATCAGCTTCTTTGCATCTTAATGCGCAGGTTTTTAAAGGTGTATTCAACCATTTCTCCATATCGTAGCCCTCTAGTTTGTGTTTTGCTGATTTTTCAAACATATTCAAATCCAATATACATTTTCTTTCATCAGCTCCGTTTGTACAATCCTAAATAACATTACATTAAAAATTATAATAATTATATCACCTGGATCGTTAAGATGTATTTATTTGAGGAAAATAAACAGTAAACACAATGAGTTTATGAAGAGTTAAGATTTTTTTAAAACATAAAAGTTTAGTAGTCACTTTAAATTATAATATATTTTGTCAATTAATGTACTTATTACAAATATTTCTATTAATTTAATGTACTTTACAAGTTAAAAATTTAGTATAATAACACGTTATTTCTTTTTATCTCTTATATTTTCGTAAACAATTGGTATATTGCTATCGAGCTGCTTTATGCCAAATTTTGTATTATATATAGTACAGATATACATATATGTATGTATGTAGCATGAAGATATCTCACCTCCTCTCCATCGCAAACCCATGGGGATGGAATGCACTCTCCTGGAGTACATTCAAAATGTTTAGGTTTGCATTGGCCAGTCAACATAGACCGTTTGGAATCTAAAGAAAAAAATAATTTATTGTTTATATTCATGTATTATTACAATCATCATTTTTGCCAGATGCTATTGCTTTCTTCACAACTAAAAAAAGAAAGATTTAGTTAGTAAACTCGTATAAAAAAATCTATACCAATATTTCCACAGGGAGGAATATCGCAATATTCGCGCTTTCCAGTTTTTGTAAAGCACCACGGTCTGGATTCCTTTGCCGGATTAGGATTTCTGCAATAGTTATGCGTTGCCAATTTGTCTCGAATTTCTTTATCAACAACCTACGATGATAGAAATTGAGTTGTACTTTGATTCGATGGACGTGTTTAAATATATGTATGTATACACATAAAAGCACCTACATATATACGTAATTGATGTGCGATTCTCTCATCCACCCACATAAGACATTCGTTTCCTGATATTGTTACATTGGTTTTGCCAATGTAGTGATTTCCTTTTCCATAAATGCAACCTAGATAAGCGACAAGTTTGTGAATTATCTTGTATTCAAAAAGGTTGTCCGACGTTTTATGATAAATTTTGGAAATACAGTCTATTATGCGAGAGATTATAGCTTTTACTCGCGGATATATGGGCAGTGACGCATTACTAGAGCAAAGGAATGACATGTACAAATATCTATGCAATGAATTATGACCGTATATACAATATTTTTCAATGTATTATGTTTATATTAAATTTATTCAACAATTCTTAATAATACCAATATCATCATAAGGCCTCTTGCAAACAAAAGAATGCCCTTTCGAAGTAGATGCGCAGTCTTCAGTGTCCCAGAAGTAATAATCTGTGTCACAAGTTGATTCGGGTCGTTCGTGACAGGAAAATTTCCGTTTCATCACGATACAGAGAGGACGAGAACCTACCCATGGTGGTTGTTCCGTATCGTTCATCCAGCCAGGCCACCACTTTGTAAATCTAGTAAAATATTTAATAAAAAATTCAAAGATATGGAAAATTAATTAAATGGAAAAAGAAAAGCAGATCGATAAAAATTATCTTATTACGTAGTTAAAGATACGAAGATATGCAAATTAACAATAAGAGAAGATATTTAACAAATTAAAGATTCTATATAATCATACTTGAATTTAGTATGAGCAGAATCCGCCCAGAGCCACAAGGTGCGACTCATGCTGGCAAAACCAAAGCCGGAAGTCATAATTGAGCTAACATCCGGATACGATTGCAACAGCCACTCCGAAATAAAGTTATTTTCCGCCTGGCTAGTGATGTCGATGAGTCGTGCATTCATTCGTTTGCAATGTTCCAATGCTTCAGCATGATTCAATCCATTATCAGGATGAGCTAAGTGATAGCACTGTCCATTATGAGATATTTCGTCCTTGCGACAATGCGCGATTCGATTAGGGATACATCGCACTCCAATCGCATCTCTATCCACGCGACACTCTTGATTATGTGTGAATCTAAAACCATCATGGTACATATTAATGTAACAAATTTTTGTTACAACTTGCATCATATCAAAAATATTGCAAAAAAAGATACAAACATAAACTTAAAAAATAGGAAGAGAAAAATGATAATTGTAAAATATTTAGTAATAATATTTAGACACTGTTTTGTGTGTACAAAAATCCCTTTTTTTATTACCTGACTTTCCCATCTTTATTTAATAAAAGGTATATTTATAAATCTCTGCTAACTTATGACTTACTTGCACGATTGAAAACTGGTTTCATTGCCGAAGCATGTCACAGTATTTGCAGCAATCCAAGTTGATACACTATCGTGATTGTTTCTGCCTTGCCAAGCCATTTCTGCGCCTCTATAATAAACAAAATACTTAGTCACAAATTATCACGTTTTCTTGCTGTCAATTCAAAATAACCAAAGTTTATAATAGACAAAATTAGAAAATATACAATATGTGTAAATGTATAATAAGTTTCACAAGTAAGTAATAAGTTTTATTATTCTAACTTTAATTTATCCAATCAAGTTGGATTATCAAAGAATTTAGTATATAAAATTATTATATATGTATATAGATAAGAAATCTATGTATTAAAAATATGTATATAAAGATATTGGTATTGTTAATGGGTTTACACCCGATTCTTATGATATTCAACATATTTATACATAGCTAATGTATAATAATATAATATGTGCACTGTACAAAACAATTCCAACGTAATTTTCAAGCTGTAATAAAGTTTTATTTTATATACCTGATATACCCGAGTTGTCTACATACAATATGAGCTTTCTTTAAAGTCCAACTATTTCTGGAATCGCAAACAATGCCCCAACCAGGCGACACACCTTGTACTTCAACGTAACCATTATTAGACCCAGAACCGCCTCTCAAGCGAACAGTCTGTTAATATATCAAGTAAAATATTATTGTTATTATAAGATTAAGATGAAATTTTTTAAATCTATCTTTACGTAAGTGCTCTCACCTGTCCAGATATAGGCGTTAATTGAATGGGCTTTTTTGAGTGAGTTATTGGATGCACTGGGTGCACGTAATAAACTGGGAATGCAGATTCTTCTACAATAAAATTAAATAAATTTTTTGTTTACTTATTTTATTTAGTTATCACTTATTTGAACAACGTAGGATACACTAACTCATTGTTAGTGTGTGTATTTGACATTTATACGAATATATTTTTAGATTAATGTTTCCATAAAATTAAATAAAGTCATGCGAAAGCACAAGAAAAAAGTACATGCAAAGGGATAAGACTAAGTTAGATATAACTACATATGTATAACTAATTTGTATGAATAAATGTAATATAATATTGTATGTGTGTGTGTGTAATAATATACGGTGTAAATATTCAAAATAGAATAGTTAGATTTAAATTTTTGCAAAACAAAAACCCAAAAAATTATTGTATAAAATAAAAATATTTAGCATGAAATATCATAAACGTTGAGTAAATTATAATTAATAAATTAAAATCTTCAAGTTGGTACATTATTGATTTCAATGTTTCAATTATTGATTGTGACCACAAATCTAACACTGAAATATTGTACTTTGAAAGAATGAATGGTAATACCTCTTGTTAAATCCCTTGCAAAAGCTTAATCTAAACTACAAAGTTCATTTTATCGTTGCATAATACTTTGAGCAACATCACAATGCACAAAAAGCTACCAAGAAAGCTATACAAAAGAAGCAATTGATGAATAACTTACCCAAATTGATTTTTCACGCCCACACGCGAGCACTCATTGTATACATAAAACACATATAAATTTGTATAAAATTAAATCACCAACTTACTTTCTTGAAACGGAGCTGTTTCGATATTAAAAAGTTCGACATCGGTATTTTTCGGACCGATTCTCATAATGACTGATGAAGCTGTTGTCGTCTCGGTTTTATTTTCGAAAACTAGTCTGGGTTTCCAAACGTTTTTGTCATCCAATACATCCACGTCGTAATCATTTATTTCGGGTTCTATAATATTCGGAGGTCTCAAATCTGTATAACTTATCTTCGTGTCACTACTGCTCCAATGATTATCTTCATGTTCAATTGAATCAGTAGGTAAGCTAAGATCGCTTATGTTACCAAAATCATCCAACTCTTCTCTCCTAGTGTTTCCAAACTCTCGTTCTCTTCTCGGCAACTCGAATTGTTTATTTGAAATTTTTTCTGTTGTCGTTGACATCAGCGTCGTGAAAAATGGCTTATAATTATTTTCACCTGTTAAAGAAGAAACAATTTTGGCCAAGTGTTTGGATGTAAATTGCAAAATTTAAGCTTACAATTGCTATCACTATTGGCTAAATTATTATGGCCTAAGCGTTATATCAATGATGAGTAACAACTGTCAGTTTCTGTCATGACAGTTAAAATTTAAATGAGAGAGAGAGAGAGATTTTGGCTGCGGTTAAGCTGTCGTTTCAAATGTTTCCAAGTATTCTTCTTTTCCTTTCTTTCAGAAAAGATAGAAGGAGAAGAGAAATACTTCGAAGTATTTGTAGCGGCGGCCTGAGCGCAACTTTTATATGTATGTAAAAAATAATTATTGTTAAGAGAAGAATCAGCAAGTGATGTAAATTAACATAATATAACAGAATAAATTATCACGTTCCAATAAGATATACCAATAATAATTAAAATATGATATACTGTTAAAAGTGTTATTCCACTTGATGGGTTTTGGAATACTGTGCGGTTGTTGGCTCTTCGAATGTTCTTGATTATCCTCAATTTCCTTTGTGATAAAATGACCTTTCGTACCATTTACATTCACATATATTCCATTTGGATAAAAGTTTGTTTCCGGATATTGAGTTGTATTCTTAGATCCTGTGACAAATTATAAAGCGTTATAAACATAACTCTCATAATGTTTTATATACATATACTATATAGAAATTTTCGTTTCATATGTATTTACTGTCAAGTAAATAAAAGAATAATTTAAAGATTATAAATTTATTTACTAACCTGAGTTTACTTGATTTCTTGAATTTACCAAAACATTTGACTTTGATGCCCACTGTATCTTTTTTGCATCCATCTCTTTATCAACTGTACTTTGTTGATGTATATTATTTTCAAATTGCTGTCGTAGTTTATCATCTTGCCTAGCCATGCCTACGAAACATTAAACTTTCTCATCCATATCTAATTATACAATAAATTTTATATCAAAATATACTCTTCCCTCTCTCTCTCTCTCACGACAAATGAACTATGAACACAACCATATTTCGCATTTTTAATCTACCTGTACATATACTTTCCAAGTAAGTTTAATTATTTATATATAACATTGATCCATAATATACATATTGTGTAAATACTTCATTATATTTTAATACATAATTAATTTCTTTACTTATCTTACTGCGTACATTTTCAAATTTTCACTTAATTCATGGAACACATCAACATGCAACATAATTTTCATGCATATCGTTATTTTTCATGCACTATAACTGTTAAGAACTGTCCGTATACTTGTTTTAATGCTATCATGCTGATACAATACAACTCATGCAGCGTGCAAATATTCATCGGTAAGTTTTGTAACAGCACATTACTTTAGATTGTACCATAAACTTATTATGTACTAATTATAACAACCTTTTTAATATTAATAAAAATATTAATAATAAATAATAATAAATTTAATATAATAAAAGAAATTAAATGAAATATTACAAATCGTAATTTTATATATATATATTATTTCGTGTATATTAAGTAATATATATTAAAACAATAAACAAATTCGACATTAATTTTTATTTACCTTGATCCCACGGATGTGTCTTAATTCCCGGCTGTACTTGTTGATTTTGCTCATCATACCACGTACTCGGTTTGAAACCAGAAGGTCTAAGGGTTGGCTGATTCAAAGTGCTATTTTCTTGTTTTGTCCAAGAGGGATGTAGTTTATTTTGTCGCGATTCATTCCGATTCCAATCTTGAGTAAATTGGTGGTCACTATTTAGCAAAACGTTTTCAGTGGATGGAAAAGTACGATTCAAATTGGGATAATAAAATCTTGGATTCGTCCTACTATAGTCTTGTCTATTTGTAGACAAATCATGATCGGTCCTTTGAGTGGTTGGCAAATTGCCTTTAGGGACGTTAAAAAACTTTGTTTCGTTATGTTTATTCTGAAGCTGAATATTATCTTCATTGTATCCTCCAGGAGGAAGATATGATGGAAATTGTCTTTGATCTGTTTCACTCGATGCAACATGTTCGGGATAATGATGATGGTAATGACCAGAATCATAACGATGGTCGTGATGACTATTATCTGCATTTGGAATATATCTTTGGTTTCCTTGATCGTGTCTTCGATCGTCAATAGTAGCAGTAGAGCTGTCCGAGTTCCAATTTGGATTCACTGGTCCATAATTATGATAATGATGGTGATGATGATGATAATGATAACCAGGAGGATAATATCCATGGTCATAACGATGATCTTGATTTCCATGTTCGTGTGTTCTCGCTCCTTCTGGACGTACGAAATGATAAGGTGGTTGTGCATTTTCATCAATTCTATGGTTTTCCGCCCGTTGCCTATCCGAATGATCTTGAAATTTATAATTGCTGTCAGAGAATTGTCCAAATTTTCTGCTACTTGGCTTCCACTCTGGATGATATGGCCCATAATCTTGATATCGGTTTTCTCCATATGTCTGGCCGTCATGATAATTAACTTTGTGTTGAGAATGACCGTTAGGTGGCCTCGGAGTTGTCCATACTGGGATCCAAGGTGAGCTTGAAGAAGTTGCAAATGGTCTCCAGGTTGATCTAAGTATTGGACTCATTGTCGTGTCATGTTCCGATCGAGAAAGATAGCCACGAAGGTTAGACGTACGGTTATAGTGACTTGGATGTGATGTGGCACCTCGAGATCCAGTAAATGGAATCCAAGTACTCTCCTTTGTCCCGTGTACTCTATCATCAGATTTATCTGTAAAATTTAAAAATTATTGATTTATTACAATCATTTTTTAAATATTTCAGAAAGCATCAATTAATAATAGATCCTGCGAAAAGTGATTTATGATTATCTGACTAATAATGTTTGATTTTATCTAAATATTAATTAGAGTATTTGTATTAGAATTGGTTAAGATATGCATCTCTAACTATGTCGCACTTAGTTTTTAGTTTTCCTAAATATGACCGCTTACCTTGAAAAACGCAAAATTATTAAAATTAATAGTTTGTACTATTTGTTGACAATGAATTACCTGTTTTACAGCCAGGTACGTTATATGGCCAATCGCAAACCGTCGTAACAGGATTAAAAGCTGTTCCAGGACCACAGTCCATTACATAAGTAACACCGTTCGCACATTGAAGAAACTTTTTGCACGTGTCCGGATGGGGCAATAATCCGATGAAATCCGTAGGACATGAAATTTTCTTCGCTTCGGTATATTTCGCCTTGTCGTGTTGAAAATTTGGGGGCACAAGTGGAATTTTTTCATCAGGTGTAAAAATGTCTGTATAATAGTATACATTTAAAGAAAAAATTGTATTACACAATAAAAGGAATTATTTCTTCCAGGAAATGATCACTTAACGTTACCTTCACAACCCTTTACATTACGTGGCCAATCGCACACACCAATAGCGGGGTTGAAAACCGTTCCAGGACCACAAGTCATAATATAAGTTGCACCGTACGCGCATTGTATAAATTTCGTGCAATCTCCACGATCTGGCAGTAAACCGATCAAATAAGGCGGGCAGTTTGGTTCCTGTCAGATATAAATCGATAAAGTACAGTATATACATTAATATACATAGAATATATTAGATTAAAATCGATAAATTCGAGAAGTAAAATAAAATTTCAATTTATGATGAATAATAACACATTGTCAAAAAACGTACTTGTAATTTCTGTGATTTTCGATTAATTTGGGAATCAGAATCTTGCTCCTTGAAAAACGTGGATTCATCCTCGTAGCATTTTACTTTGTGTGGAAAGTCGCATTCCAAAGTATCAGGATTAAAGTGAGTGCCTGGAGCGCATGGTTGAATAAATGCACGACCCTTCCAACAATTGACGAAAAATTTGCAATCTGGTGGATAAACAAATTGTCCTGTGGAATTATCGTCAGGACACTGAACACCCAATCGAGAGTTATATCGAGCCACTTTACGTTGTGATTTTTGTGAAAGAAGTAAATTTTCTTTTCGTGGTTTCTGTATAAACAAACAGAACCAGTATCATTATGATGCAAATATCTGACAAATGTCATCAAGTAGAGATTAAGACTGTAAAGATTAGATGCATACAAATGCTTAAACGTAGAAAAACAATTACCATGCTGTCAGTAGATACGCCTTCGTACAAATCCTCCTTCTCAAATTCAACATACGGTTTTTTCGTCTCATCATTTTTCGATGGATGCTTTTGCTCAAAATCAATCTCGTTTTGAGGCCGACCACGATTTCCATATTTTGATTCATTCTTAAAATGTCCGTAATTTCTATCGGACTGTGTCAAATCTCCATACTCGAAAGGAAATTTTACATTTTTCTGTTGTTCTGGAATTTCTTGAGAAATTTCTTCAGAAACTTGCTCAGGAATGTCAAGTTGCGTTCTTTGTTCAATTTCGCTATCCGAAGCCTTTCGCCAAGGACTCCAATTCTTCGTGCCAGATTTTGGTGTGATGTTGTCCTGTGATTGATACCATTTTGAAGAAGGAGATGTTATTGCAACATGCGATTCTTTCTCATTGTCACCTGAATGCCAAGGAAGCACCGATTCGCGACGCTCTGGCGGTTTCGTAGTAGTTAATCTTGGATCATAGATCTGTGAAATAAAAACCAACAGAGAACAATATCAAACAGTCTTCAATTTTATTGTTGAAATCAATACTTATGTCAAATTTCTACATTTTATTTCTTTAAATAAATTATGTACTTTGAAATTAATAAATAAATTTGATTATAGTAAATGCGATAAATTAAATACGCAAATAAGATGTTTGACAATTCTTGAATAATTGCTTTATTCCTTAATTTTTGTTGATACCCGGGAAAAATGCATATATTTATTCACATCTGAGTATATCTAATTCAGAAAATATATTGATGACACACATTTTCAGTTTCCGTCTAATAAATTACACATTTCTCGTCACATGCAGTCTCGTCACATCTGGTATTGAATTTACATTACATTTTAGCATATGTCGTTATACAAACAGGGGCGAGCGATCAACGCAAATATTTTTTAACTCAATTCATTAAGCTCGGGTCTCGAAACATCGCGCTATTCGTCGTGTAATATATATGGTATTATCCATATGTAATATACATATATGGTATTTTTCAAACAAATTAAATTATTTTTCAAATTAAATTCATCAAGTTAAATAGACCAAACAATTTAAAAATTAAGTAAGTTTGTCGTTCTATTAATCTTGGAAATAATAGTAAGATTAAAAGATTTGCATTTAAAATTCACACTTTTCGTACGCATTATCATACAGGCTGTATTTTAGTTGGTGTACAATATTCCAGGATCGTATTTCCATCGATCAAAGATTAAAGAAAGTTCGTATAAACAGAAGTCTAGAAATGGTTAAAAAACATTCTGTATGTAATAAAACATCGATATTTTTGATGATACCTAATTCGCCTTTTTATTCACTTAACTAAGTCTAGTCCGTATTTAGAACATTATATTTTAAACATAGTCTCTCCTGTATTAAAAAGTAAAATTAAAACAGCTTCGTGTGTCACTAAATGTCACTCGCAAGTAAACAATCCCACCACGTACCGCGGAAGAAAAAACAGCTATATGTAGAAGGCAGAGAGTGACGAAGAAATAACTAAAACACAGCGTCATTTTCGATTCTTCCACGATACACCGAGCATCGTACTATACTGATCCTCGTCTCTTTCTAAAATCGTGGCGTTTTAACCAGAAGCAGATATTGCGCGATACACCAGAGGAAACAAGTGCTCTTATTCATGGAAATCGGAAGGTTATCAACTAGAAAGGTCGGAGATCGTCTCGACAAAAGATAATGAAACGGAGAGAGGAGAAGATGTGTGTTCACGCACCCGCACACGCATAAAATAGAAAAAAGGACGCCGACAAGCATGAGAGTCGACGCAACAAACAAACGACTGCAAACAGAACTATTTGCCAATTGACGGTGAGCGAGTAAACTTTTGTTTGTTGATGATTATTGCAAGCCTTATAAAAGGACCGACGCAAGAGATAACACGGCATGATAAATGGATGAGGTTGCTATTTCACGCGACGTTTTATTAAGCCTCTTTGGAATGTTGTTACGGAAAGGAGATACATTTATAACATATCGATGCATCACGGTTTACAGTTCCTGCGAGAATTACAAGTGGCAGCTGATAAATCCACGTCGGAAGGTGCAAGTGGAGGTAATTGGATAAAAAATATAAGTGGGCTGACACATATCTGATTTACACTTACTGTCGCCACACATTACGTACTTGCTACAGTCCTTCGATTATAATGATACTGTGTGTAATGTGCTATCCTGCACAAAAATAACATACAAAATCATTTAAATAATGATAACCGCTGAGGGCATTGTGGTGTACAGATTTGCGGCACTTACTGGACATTACTATAGGCATTTTTAGGCATTAGTTTGGGCGCGTATTTTTTAGAACTTGCTAAGGCATTATAAAGATAAAACCAGATAAAATAAGATAATAAGATCAAGTAATGCCCACTGGGCATTAGTGGGCATTGGTGTATAACATTTTGGTCAGAGGTTTCCCCCTCGAAGATAACGTACAAAATATAACAATTCATTTTTGAACATTGTTTTTCGAACAAAGAGTCATTACATGTGTTTGATTTATTACTAATTTTTTTTATTTTACAAACTGAAAATTGAAAGCAACTAAAATTTATATTACTCTTCCATACATTGCCTACATTTAATGTAATATATTTTTACTTTTAAGTATCACACCATTGTGCTATAACGTGCATCTTTTTCTACAAACTTTGGTGTAATACAAGTACCTTTTCAAGGATTGCACTCTCTATAACTTTACTACGCATAAAGTGATTCAAATCTTTAAATCTTATTTTTAACCGAGTTCTTACTTCTTACTTGAGCTGTAATAAAATTACAGCGAATTAAATAAAATCAATTAAGTGTATGCGATATTTTTTTAAATTAAATACGGTGGATAGTAATATAAATCAATAGTTTAGCAAATTAAATTATAAAACTTGTAGTAAAATAACGTAATAACCTTTTTAAAACTATATTCATTTTCACGTTTCGTGTCACAACACACATGTAAAATTTTACTTTAAATTAACTTCACTCACCTTCTTATTCTCTTGGTTGCAGCGATAAAATGACAATAATACAACAGAAGTAAGGTCCAAGGTCAGCTAACGGAACAACATTCTTATGTGCTTTTAAAGAACTATTCAAGTGCAACTACAAAAACGTTATCGAAAGATTGTGATACTTATTGTCAGTCGCGTCGCAGTTTGGCGCAAGTTCTTCCAAGTCAACTGTCACCGCAAAACCTGCGCCCTTCCTGATGCATATACATCGTAAATGAATTTATAGAATGAGTTTATCTAAAGCGATGAAAAATCTGTCATCTATTTGGGACGCATACATGAAAGTTGCTTCACACTTCTGTTTCACGGAGTGAAGTTCGATACGTTGGAATTATACTCATTTCAA
>NW_011967242.1:156362-160089 GCF_000949405.1 Vollenhovia emeryi | reverse complement strand
AGTTTAACCCAATCTACCACTATTTTCAAGTTGGCTACTTTTGCATCAGACACCCTGTATATTGTAATTAAAATTTGTATTAAATTGTATTAAATTTGTATTAAAATTGTATTAAAATATTCATCAAGTCTTTGAAAATGTTCCAATTAAACTTAAATAATAATTATAATGAGCATATGTTTTAATAAAAAACAGATGCTCATTATAATTATTATTTAAGAAAAACAGACAATAAACCAGAGTATATATTATATTATTTAATTATGCTTTTATTTTTTTGAGACAAATTTGACAGGTTTCCTTGATTAACTTGTATTAATCGACACATTATGTAAATCGTATTAATTCGGTAGCCACGCAAAAAATATGACTCGTCTTATGTCCAAATACGATTGTCGTCTATCAGGAAGACACTGATATTTCATGAACAAGCAAGGAACATGCATGACGCGACTATCGCGCTACACGCGAAAAGTGAGTCGTCGATTCGCTATGTATATCGGTTCGACATATTGACCAGAAAGATTGGCCAAAAAAATATTTTTTTTTACACATTTTTGCACTTTTTGCCGAAAAAAATAAGAAAAAAGATGACGAAAAGATTTTTATGTCTTTCGGTAAGACGAAAAAATATTTTTTAGTTAATTTTTCGCTTTACCGAAAGGTGACTTTAAACTTCCTGAAAATGTCGACTTTAGGTCGACTATCAGTCTATAGTTAAAGTCGACAATAAACCATCTTATAGATAGTAGACTAAATGTCCACTTCAAAAGTTGACTTCAAGGTGACTAAAAAATGTCGACTATCAGCCGGCAAACAGTCATTTGTGCTATGTGGGCACTTATAACTTACGGTGTAACAGTTATGTACTAAATTTAGTTTTAGATTGAAAATAAAATATAATTTATTTTTTAAATGTCAACGACGAAATTACAAAAAACTAACAGACAGCTGATTAAATTATTTTATATAATATGCCGTAGCGACATATAAGACGTATATTCTTGCGATTTTGCCAAAATAGTACCGTATATGTATAGTTGACAGAGATATGAGTTTTGATAAATAAGAAAACACTAGTCGTAAAACTTAAACATGTGATTTATTTGTACAAGTGTCATTAATTTATGAAACATATTCATTTTTTCGGTGGGGCTTCCGTTTTCCTTTCAAAACGACACTTGGCTGCTATTTTGTTACGTAACCCCAAGTATGGATGTGGCTGTTCAGATGTAGTTATAGGCACTTTTGCAAAACGACGTAATTTCGGAGACAACAAGATTAGATTTTGAAGAAGACCAAATGCACTACTAGTTGCCCAATACAAGCTCAAACACTGAAAAAGTACATAAAATTACTTCTTACGTATAACTTATTTTTATAACAATAGTTTTTAAAACTTACCGATGGTACAGACATAGCAATGGGAATCATACCAATTGCAACAAGTCTGAAAAAATTGGTCAAGTATCTCTGCCATTTTGTCATCTCTTTTACCCTACTCATATGAGATATCTGTACAATTATATAAAATTAGAATAATACAGAGATCCAGAATATAATTAATTTTTTCACATTTGCGTGTAACATTATCATAAATCAATCAGAAATTATGATAAAAACTTACTTCTATAATAGCTAAATTAAATAATCCCATTGCTATGGGAAGTATAAAAGGATCTGCTACAGTTAAATTAGATATCCAAAGAAACCCATCAGTCGTAAACTGCTGATAAGTGGTATAAGCACCTGATGGAACAAATATATTAGAAATGTATTCTTATTTCAATTCATATATATCTTATTCGGATAATTATTTTATTCTCATTGTCGTACGTACTGGCATCCTGTTTAGGTAACATATAACATAAATTTCTAATAGACATTGAAAATGATATCCACAAAGGTATTTGCACTAGTACCAACAAGGAAGCTTTAACCGGATGGCAATTTTCCCGAACAATTAATTTATTCCATTGTTTTTTCACCTGCAATAAAAATGGCAAATATTTAACAATAAAATATTCTAATGAAATTTTATTGCACTCAGTAATTTAGACGATTAAAATAAACGAGATAAAATATTACTTACAGAGCGATTGTACAACTGTTTGGCATATTTTTTAGACCAATTGTATTTATATGTTCCATAATTTACCTCCTTCTTCAACTCTTTAACTATCTCATTCATTTCAGACCTGAGATTTTCCAATTTTGCTAATATGTAAAGCTAAAAGTATCATGATAAAAAGCATTGTACTTTAAGGTTTGCAAAATAACAAACTGGAAAGAGTACTTGGTCAAGTTTTAATACAACTTTTTATCGAATAGGCTAGTTGTAAGTTTTTGTTTGCAACTTTTATGTTTAATGGAATCGATTTAAAGTTTCGAAAAAATTAGTACAACAATATAACAGAAGAATCCAAATTCTAAATCATATCCTATAATAATGATACATAATAAATATACATCGCATTTATGAATCTACCTGGTAGAAAGATAATGGTAACGTCACTGTTGTTCTCATTATGATGGTGGTAAGTACAATGATTAACCACCATGGTAAGCCTGTATAATCATGCACCATCAGCAAGGAATCTTGTGTCGTTTTAATTGGTGCACTCTCCGATATTGCCTTGAATATGCCATGAAATTGCACAGGAACGTGGCCCTCGGGAATAGAATCGATGCCAGTATTCGAGTAAGACCTAACACTGTTATAATACTGACTATGATAAGGTTTATGTCCAATGTGTTCCTTTCCATTATATAAAATTACATGGGAAATAATTCGAGGGTGAGACGCATAGAGAAAGTTATTCTGTACTGAACTGTACGTAACTGTGACATTATTTAACGTGGATTGCTCATTAGCGAGAGTCAAATCTTGCGCAATGTTCGCACAAGACGTACTATAGTTGTTACAAACAGTATAAGGTAAAGCACTTGATGTGTTAACACAAGCGGCGTTATTAACAGCAATTTTGCTGACTAGTTTCAGCCGCCACAAGAAAACGTCAAAGTTTATTATTTTCATAGTAGTATACTCTGCTCACAAATAACGGTTCAAATATTCAGTGAAACATGTGCAATAAATATAACATTCACATTACACTTTATTTTACATTGGCATGTCTTTATATTGAATACAACTACGTGGAGTTATATTTATAAGATAGCATCAAATTATTTATTTATTTAGCATATTTCCAACTCAACGAGTTATATAGTTATGTACGTATACATTTAGACTTTTTACTTGATTATATAAAAAGGGAAATGTTAAACATTATCTCTCCAAATCAGATTGTCGACCACGAGTAGTAAAGAAAGGTTATGTTACTCCACAGTGGCGCAATCTTGCGTGTAGAACACGGACAACGATGGGAATAGCCTTCGCTCTTGCATTAAAATTACCAACGATCGATGATATAAACCAGAGAGAAACAGCTGGAGAGCGGCCAGCGTTTTACTTTTGATACCGTTTCAAGAGACTGTTTTGCGCGCCTTTACGCCCATTTCTACTTTTCAAACTATTTTGCTATGCATCTTCTGACACTGCCGATAAAGTCGCCACATTGTGGGTGTCCATGCTACGCCTATAATTTTCAAGGTTGGGAACGTTTTACGTTACCTTAAAAAACTAACGCGTTACCGTTACCGTTACTTTTTGTAAAAAGTAACTCGTTACCGTTACTCGTTGCTAATTTTAAAAAGTAACGCGTTA
>NW_011967242.1:122678-156188 GCF_000949405.1 Vollenhovia emeryi | reverse complement strand
CCGTTACTTAGAAAGTAATGATTCGTTACCTTTTTCGTTACTTTGTTGAAATGCTAAAGTAAGATGTTAATTGTAAAATTACATTATTATTATTATTTAATAATCAATATTAAAACTTAAAACTTTAAACTAGTTTCTATATAGCAAGTCATCGAGCATACAGGAGCTCGATTCTTGAATTTGTACGAAGGAGAAACATATGCGAAAATTCTGCTCTTACAGAGCAAGTTGATTGGATATACGCGTGGCTTTTGACCAATCGACTTTCAACTTTTCTGTCAGAGCAGAATTTTCGTATACGTTTCTTCTTTGAATGAATTCAATAATCGGGCCCCAGAATCAAGACATCGATAAATGTTTACAGCGCATTCTCATGTGACATTGACTTCCAGCGCCCAATATCGGAATATTTTTGTCCAATCAAGAATAGTGCGCGCGACCAGCTCACGATCTATTGAACAGATATAAAAAATAATAGGGAACTAAAGTAACGATAAAAGTAACGGCTGAATTCGTTACCGTTACTGTAAAAATGCAACGACGTTACCGTTACCGTTACAGACATAAAAAAGTAACGATCGTTACCGAAAAAAAGTAACGGAAATGGTAACGGCGTTACAAGTAACGCGTTACTTCCCAACCCTGCCTATTTTTTACGATTGTGCTGTGAAATTCAAAATTACATTAACATAAATTATCTGCATGACATTTACATTAACTTTTCTCATGTAAACAATGTCAATTTTATAAATTAGATGTCAGAATGCATAGCACAGATCTGCACCAAGTGACAATTTTATCGGCAGTGTCAGAAAATGCGTAATTAAATAGTTCCAAAAGTAAAAATGGGCATGTGGAGATTTAATCAGCAGTACTTAAAAATAGGAGTGGCGGAATAGTTGCATAAATGAAAATGGGCGTAAGACGCTGGAATCAGCCGAGCAAAAACGGTATCAAGTAAATCGCCGGCGTGTCCGCTCTCAGGTTTCTCTGATCTGTATGAATTCATTTACCAATGATCGATTATGTCAAAATTTTCAATTATGCTTTTTCAATTACACATCTGGTGGATATGGAGAATTCTACTCTATAATTTCTCACCGATAATTTAGACACATTTTTGTACTGTGGTGGGTAGGAGCTATCTAAATGGATTTAAATATAATAAAATAGACGTTCTTTCCAAATATAATATGTATACATATATTGAGGAAAAATGCATTTTATATTTTATACGCGTAATTGATTTATGGTGTAATTTTTTAAGAAATTATTTCTGACTTGTCGGAACAATAAATTTTTACGTAAATTATACAAACTTGCCAACATATATCGTCTCTATTAACTTAAATAAAATAATAAATTGGAAATGGTAATGTGACTTTGTTCAAAATATGTTTGTGTTATACATATAAAATATATACATACATACGCGTGTATATGTATAAAATATAAATTATATATTTGATATTTGTTTAAAACTGAAACACTACACTCACGTAAATAAGTTTGTTTTTATTAATATAAATTTAATTATAGTAAAATTGTAATGTAATTTTAAGTACTTTGATTCACAAGTATATTATTTATTTAATAGGTTTACCTTCTTACTATAAAAGTATTCGATATTTATTATTAAAATGTAAATTTGTCGCAATATTTATTTCTTAAAAACTTGTCCTAAAATGTGTTAATATAGAAGAAAAATAAAGTAATATGCATATTAATAGTTTTTGTGTACATATACATATGATGTTATATGTATATCAATATACATATAACATACATTAATATAAAATATATATATGTATACATGTATATGTATTAGTTTGTATATATTTTCTACTGAAATATATTCAATATACATTTAATAATTGAAGTGAAATGAAAATTTTTTCAACAATCTGGGCACTACTTTGAAGACATCCTAAAGAATCTAGCCCTTCCTCCATATTTCTCTTTTTGCTTTTCTCTTGAAATAAAATGGTAGCGTAAAGAAAACGTAATAGGATATGCGATATCGTGTATAGATGAGGTTAGAGAACCTAAAGCAGAATTACCTCGCTTATGCTAGCCCGAACCTTAGATCCGAATACGACACTGCTACGTAAAAGCATCCGCATCCGGGTTATTAAAAGCGGCTTCTCTGAACTCTACTGTGCAACGCCGATATAATACCACAAAATGAGAATAATATATATTGTCTATTTATAAATTAAAATATCCAATTTCAAAATATTCCACGCGCACTGTTATATCAATATTAGCCCCGATCTATTAAAACGAGTATTAAGAACGCATTGCATAACTATAATATTTAAAAACTTGTTACATATGTTTTTAGCAAAAAGTTCGTTTACAGTAAAATTATATCTGTATTCTGTAAGAACATAAAAATTTCGGATAAAAAGTACGCTGATTTTTTTGGCGAGTCACATCATAACAAAGTGAACGTAAAACATCTCTATACAAAGAACTCTAAAAAACTGTACAAGGAAGTACCGGAGTCAACAGGGACAACATATAAAAAGCTAAAAGTCACGTTTTTTTTAAGTAACGGACGTTTACGACGTGTCCACCCAATTTTAGGAAAATATCGCGTTCGATGGTACCTACGTCGTTCTTCCTCATAGTTTTTTCTATAACGGGGATATATCTATTCTCGACAAAGAATTACGTTCTATCCCTTTTTACATGTTCTTTTTACCTAACCTAGCCTAACCAAGTAAAAAACCGATGCTAATGCAAACTGTCACGATGCTAAAACTCTTTTTATCGATGTTTTATAAGACAAGCTCTAATAGAAAAATTAAAATATCTTAACTTGAAAAAGAAGTCGGATGGTTATTCGTAAGCATTGCAAAAAGTCTAATGAGACGTTTTCTGCGTCGTTTTTCTGGATATTTTTTTATTTCTGACATAGAAAGAGAGCATAACTTAAAACTCTTACTTTTTTTCCAATTATCTCACGCACGCCCACAAATAAATAAATTTTTGTCATATCTCACGATCAAATATTGCGCAAGAATGTACAATTTACTCTTTATTCTTGTGTCGTAACGTATTAGCGAGAGAATTGAATAGAAAAAGGTTACGGAATTGATATGACATTTGAATAAATTACGATTACGATACAGTTGTTGACACCGTCAAAGAGGTGTCATGCGATTATTTCGCGGAAATATAAATAAACGAGAAACAGGCTGAATGTGCATTTTCATGATCTACCAACACGAGTCTGACGATGTGACACAACCGTCATTTCAGAAGGATATACAATAAACGCGGACGAGAGCCAAGCACTCGTTAAGAGCAGGCCCCGAAGGCTCTAATTAAAATAACAAACGGAAAATCCGCGAGAGTTTCTGCCGCATTCGCAGAAACTTCCCCCACGCATCCCATGACACAACCACCCCTTTCCATCTGCCGACACGCGCCCCGTACTCTCCTCGAAGAGGAGGACCTTCGCATAAACGGCGGCAACTATTCAGCTCTCGGCGACTGTGTATAAATGTTTCCGTATTGTATCGTGTTACACAGTCAATGGTGTTACTGCGCAGATGGGGGTTAAACCAAAACGGAAGAGTTTACGTACCTTAAAGAAGGCGCACCGAAGAAAATTCAACGGAACCATTGTACATATATTAATTAAGTAAATATAAATTATACATATATATAAATTGCAAAATACGACAAGAATATATTCTTTATAGTAATTAATACGAATACAGAACTGCATTACTACATCAAGAAAAGAATAGATGCGAAAAATGCAAAAATAATTGCGACCAGAGTAAAAAAGACGTTATAAAATAAACTAATAACGTCGCGAGTACCTGATTTAATTAATATGCGTTTCACATGATAATTATTATTCGTTAGCTAATCTTGCATCTGTATGAGAAGTCGAAGAAAAAATCTTATGAAACAACGCTGCACAGAAGATGAAATGACTGGAAACAGTAAAGTGATAAGAAAAAGAAGCATAATTATGGTGAGAATAAAAAGTCGGAAACGGAATGGAATACACAGACCAGGAAACGTAACAGGCGTTTAATTGCGCGAAGAAGGAAAAGACGGAAGGGTTTGCGCGCGCGAAGGAAAACATTGGAGGAAAAGGAGACGATAAGCAGAAAGAACAAAGGGGTCGAAATGCGGGAAGGGATAACCGCGGCGAGGGGTAAGCGAGGAAAAGGAACGGGCGAGAGACTAACCGCGAAGAGGGGTTGGCGTTTCTATTCGGAAGGGGGTTGGTTCTGGCGTCTCGTTACAGCGGTTGGCTGTCGGAAGCGCGGATGACGCGGAGGGGAAGAGGACGAAAACCCCCGAGGGGTTTGAAGCCGGTCTCGCCGTGTTTTTCGCCGATTGAATCAATTAAAGAGGAAAAACTCCCGGGGTAAAATATTCGAGACGTGTCCTGCCCGTCGTGCACGGTCCCATGTACATGCGTGCTCGTTCGTTCGTACGGATCGAGAGATCGACGGTACGGTCTGCCTTTCGGATTGTCAGCTATCGAGGGATCTGCTTTTTCGTAATTTGCGAGTTAAGATCTTGATGTGGAAAACACGCGCTGATACGTGCATTTTTAACAGCATGCCACCTTTGTAAACATACACTGTTTACATGTATAACGATTTTATATATTTTCGCAACGATTACACGATCTAATCATCAATTTTCCACTAAACAGATTTCGCTCCAACGGCAATAAATCCATGGTGGAACCAACAGATGATGCCAATTAATTTAGCAGAATCTCCGCTCTCCCATATTAGGAGCTTATCTCATAATAGGAGACTTTCTTTTATTATAAAACATTACTGTAATGTTTCTTCATTGCAAAATTTAATGCTTTGACAATATATTATACATAATGACATATAGATATGCACGTGTTACTCGGAACCGAATAGAGATATAAAATAGCAAAAGTACAATTTTGGCATGTATATACATAAATTTTTATATGCATATGCATAGAATGAACAATTTCATCTATTTAGGAATGTAAAAAATTAAATTTTGCATTAAACAATATTAATCGCAATTTGTTTGAATAACATCTAAGATAAGTCGCGAATATAATTAACTAGGCGTTATTTATAATACATGCACATTCTTTCCTATTGAAAGGAGCGAGATATTACTATGAACGTAGGAACAACACGAGGAGTTTACTCGCGCAAGGTGTTTCGTGTTCGCTCTGTAATGCGATCGGGATAAGAACCACGCATGTGTAGTTGTCATAAAGACTAAGAAATGGGAGAGAAACGAGAGACACGGGGACAGTGTCAGGCAACAGGATTTAATCTCTTAATTACCGGAGAATAGACTCGCACCGCGTGCGGCCATGCTAAAGACGATGCGGGGATTACCGGTAATAGTACTCTCGTAAGTCCACCATCCGGCTTGTTTGTTAAATAATATCATTGCTATCCGATTAGGCTTGCACAACATCGGCCCATTTTGTGCTCTTTCAGTTGACTGTTGAATTAATAGATCAAAGCGTGATCCATGTAAAAAAATTCTCCTCATTTTTCATTTTACTATTTTTAGCATCTTTAAAAAATAAAATCTACTAATGTAATTAATGTTTTATAGTTTACGGTTAGACAGAACTCGTGTAAAGAAACACATAAGTAAATTCGATATCGTGGATTTTGAGATCGCGCGCGATTATCAGCTTTGACATTTTGCAAACAGCTACGAAAATGGCGATTCAGCGGATATCGGAAACGCCCGACGGATTCCTAATTGACAGTCTCGCAATGTGGAGCCGCGATTCGCCGACACGTCAGTTGATCTGCGATCGTAAGCGCAAAATAAAATAGAACGAACGGAAGAGCGACGGAAATTCGGTAGAACAATCGAAGGTACGTATCTATGTATATGTATTCAAATTTCAAAGCCGACGATATACATATAAGGAGAATTCACTCATTTTCTTGTGATTAATTTGATAGTAATTTTTTTTTATTTAAAAATATCGAAACAGAATACTCTTTTAAAGTCATAAGATACTTTTAACAATCTAATACTTTTATTTGCGGATTAAACTGTATAAAATTTATTGTATATTTGATTTGTTGCTTTATAAATATTTCTGAAAGTTTGTTCTTTGCATATCTTCATGAAAGAATAAGCTAATCTAGCATATGATGACTTCTTGCCAAATAAGACTATCCTAACTATCCTACTAATTGCAAGCATTTGTTCCCATTGAAAGACTTAGGGCCTGAGCAGCACGGCTGTCTTGTACTCTTAAGATATAAGACAGTTATTGAGCATTACCTCAAGACAAAGGCTTACATAAAACATTGTCTTAAGGCTGTCTTAAGAGTATAAGACAGCCATTCTGCTCAGGCCCTAAGTCTTTCAATGGGAACAAATACTCAGTAGGACGGTTAGGATAAATAATGTTTTAGGTTGCAAACAATTAAATTCTGCTCAAGCCCTTAGAGTTGTCTCTAAATTAAGATATTCTGAATTTCCAACGTTAATGACTTAAAGTTGTCTTTGACTTTGGAATTTATTCCAACGGTATTTTTCTGACTTAACTCGTTACTAGATGAAAAATATTCGCAATACAATAATTGAGTTGTATACGGAAAGAAGAATTATTGTAATTTCTCGCAAATATGTACCAAGAATTGATACAAGTCATTATTAAATATTTCACAATGAAGAAAATGAAGAAAGCAAGTTCTATTCATATTCTAATAGTTTTATACGTCCTTTTTTAAATTAAAGAGACACCAGAGAGGTACAATTCTGTAACGTGCAAATGTATTATGCACACAGCTAACAATTATATACAATTATTCGATAAATATTTATTTAATATACAATATGCACCATTTACAATCTGTATATTCGCAACTGAAATTGATATCAATCTTTGTTTCACTGATTGTTTCGCTGCCATATATAAATTATCTCGTGTTTATAATGTCGCAACATCGATATTCGTGTTATGACATGAATCAAGAGAGAATGCCAGCAGCGCGTTATTACCTAGGTCATCGATCTTCTATGGTATCGCTGGTGGTCCATGCATATGTAAAAATTTCTCGCTGGGGCTTCTCGCGAGAAAACTCGGCATAGGGGTACCCAGGGGCTTCCTTCGTTCCTAGCGTCTGTTTTATATAACCGAGTTTATGTCATTCGCCCTTCGCTAATCATTCGTGCTGTGTGTGCGGCAGTGTTTTATATAAATTCTTAATTTGATTACATAGAAGCGCTACCTGAACACCTGCGGGGTCTCTCGTGCAGAATACATCGAAAGATGACTAATGGCTGCTGCATCGATACTATCGATTTTGTACGGCATATGGAAATATTTATAATTATTTAGTTAACGTATAGTTACACAACGAAACCGCACAACAATAGAAGTGGACGAGCTATACACGCTTTGCATTCGCTAAGCAATTGCGCGATGCTGAAAGAAAACATTCTTAATAATAAATTATCCACCAACCTTTGAAAAGATAATTTACTAAACCGAATAAATAACTGAACAAAAAAATATTATATTATTTACAATTTCGCAATGCAAAAATACGTTTTTGCATATTTGTTAAAATAAAAATAAAATATTTTAACATATAATATTAAAAAATGCATTAAGAAGAATTAAATGAAAATTTTTACAGCTCTATATAAAACAAGAAAAAACATAATAAAATCATAATCATTATTATATGAAATACTGCTGTAATATAACTTAGTTAATGTAACAATAACGCGCGTGAGATCTGGGTGGTCTATGAGCAAGGATAACGACTTTGAAATTTTCTTCGATGACATATTTCGACAAGATTGCTTGAAAAAAATATATACACACCAAAATGATTTGACATCATGCCATACTACACAGTCAACCTCCTGTGGATCAATTGTACATTTCCCGAGCTAAAGGGCTTTTGTTACATTCAATTTTGTTACACCCAGCTGTGCCTGTAACAATTGACAGCTTCTAGAAACCAATTTAAACACGTACATACATCATTTCTCAATTCGTAAAATTGAAGAAGCCACCTGTTTTGCTTACGACTTAAAAAATATCATATTTTACTGTTTCTTTCAATGTTTCAAGCGATGTAAGGTATTATAAACATTTATATCTTAATTTATATGTGTGAACTATTTTTTTTAATCGGAGAGTCAGTATAACTTCTATAAGAGTAATTGAAAATCTAAAGTAAAAAGTTGTAACAAGTATTCACAATTAAAAGTTTACAAGAAACGGTTTTACCAAACTATTAATTCTTTAAGGAGATTACAGAGAAAATAATTTTTATATTTTATTTGTGTATGTTAAATAATTATTGTAAATAACTTTCTGATGTAACATTATTTGAAATGCATGTGATCTTTTTATTTATACTCGTATGTATCTACATACATACATAATTCAATTTAATAAACATTTGTGTATACATGAAAACTCCAAGGAAATGTTTACACAAATGTTTGTCAAAGTTGGAATACTATTGCAACAGCATATTCTTAATACCAAATCAAGTCAAAAAGTTCCCTGTATCATTTTTCCTCACGATAAACAGTTATCGAGATATCGTATGATGAATACTGAAAAAGTTGCCAAGATTTCTTTGAATATCTCAAAAATTGTTAGACAAATAAAAAAAATGTTTTAGAGAAAAGTTGTTTCAATTAATTAATAGAACATTTGTTTCTAAAATGCATAGTTTTCGAAAAATTTAGGGGCTTCCATACTTTTTCCTCACCCTGTATATGTACATACGTATATACATATGAAGAGAGAAAGAGCGAGAGCGAGAGCGAGAGTGAGAGCGCGAGAGAGAGAGAGAGAGAGAGAGAGAGAGAGAGAGAGAGAGAGAGAGAGAGAGAGAGAGAGAGAGAGAGAGAGAAAGCGCGCGCGCATGTATGTGGTCGCGCATCGTTACACGTGTTAAAAAATTCGCTCAATCGTGAAAAAATCTACTTGTATTCATATAAAAATATATTCGCAATGAGTTGAAAAACCAGAAAAGCAATTTTTTAATAAAAATACATAGAAACTTAAAATTTTAATATAAATAGATTGTTCTATGAAAACGCCTACAATAGAAAAATTAAAAACAGTTTTGCAAAAGAGACGAACATTGCATTTGTAGGTGTAATATTTTTCATAAGAATAATGTCCAATACATGTTAAAATGTGTCGAAAATTACGTAGGAATACTGGTCAAGTTGCAGAAAGGGATAAAAATAAATACATTTTTATAAACGCTAATGTAATAATATTAACTAAAAAGATGATTTGTATAGTACAGAACAAATAGGCTACTTGGTTAAAAATTTGATCACATCTAATAATTATTAATATGTCATATCCTAATTATTATCATATATATTTGTGGCATTTAAATAAAATAAATTGAAACAGAATAAAAATGGTATAGATTATAGTTCGCATTCGCACAAAAATTTGACGTTTAAAAAAACAAGAAAAACACACAAGTATAACACACAATCAATTTTGAAAGACACACTACTAAAGAAAAGTAGAACCCTCATGTTGGGTCAGATGATTTATTGTAAAACGAAAGAAAGATCCCGTAAAAATGAATGATCCCAAAGGTCCTAGACCTACTGACCTACTTTCGAATAGAAAATTTGTTGTGGCAGGTCTCGACAGAGGGTCTGTCTGGTCAACATACTGTTTATGTAACCCTTATGTTTCTTCACACGAAAAGAAAGTTCGAACACTTTTGTATCAAAAGCGATAAAAATCCATTTGTGCCCTTTCTATTCAATCTTTAAACCCTATTCTAACTGTGAGACAAGGAGTTCTATTTCTACTTTACAGATAAATATATATTTGCATTAGTTAAATACAATCTGAACATAAATCACTGCTGAAAGGCAAACCCGAACGTTCAGTAGCTAATGTTTGGTTTCCCGCACAACTAAAAAGGTACTAAGGCAGAAAGATGATAATGTTGGACCCTTAGGGCATTCAAGTTACGGTAACCAATGTGACTGATTTCGATAACAGACAACACGCACAATTTGTCAGACGTATCCAAGTCCGAAAAGAATTTTAACCTATTAGATGCAAATGACGTTTATTTCTTTAACCGTACTTATTATTTTCACAACACGAGTTTGTATGTCGTTATCCTATCCATGAATGAGAAAAAACAATTAGGCAAGCAATAATAGATAACACTTTAGTCATTTTCCCGTTTAAATAAACAATGAAACTTTTGGAACAAAACAATTTTACCATCATTTGTTAACAGCAACTAACTATTTAAAAACATAAACAATTAAAATGTTGTTTAATACTTCTGATATGCTAAATGAAGGCAAAGGTCTATTATTTTAATTTTATTTATAATTAATATTAATTATAAAACTTAAAAAGTTTAAGAGAGAAATTTTTATTAATGTCATTACAAATTAGTGTCATTACGGTAAAAGTTTGAGAAAAACATAAAAATTTTGATAGTTTATAAAAAAATAAGTAAAATTACTTCTTACAGTTATCTTGATGTTACTACATTTATAACAAATTTATAACAATTTATAACAATTTCTGTATTAAAATAATGAAATATATAAAATATTTAACTTTACGTATATTTTTCTCTTGATAGATAACATACATAAAAATTTGCATAAACATATACAATAAAAAGTTATTATATTATTATCAAATTTCTTTGAAAAGAATTCTTTCCATCACTAACATTACAAGTTTGTAAATTTACACACTCACACACACACAAGCGCGCGCATGCATGCATACAATCTAAACAATTAATGAAACCGTGGATAAAATTATATATCGATTCGAAAGAACGAACGACGTGCCGAATTCACAAGGGTTTACGGACTAATCCGTCGATTTTTCAGGTGCTACGGATTAACACAACTCGCCCGACAAATCCGTCAATGTCTAACATCTTGAATAACGTCTTTTCTTGTCGTGCGGAAGAGCCGACAACGAAACTGCCAGCAGCTTTCGCGGCTCATGAGAAGCAATTGATAAATTTTGAATGTTGGAATTTTTTTCATGAAGAAATAGGATTGTGCGCGAAGATAAATGCGGGTTTTTTGATCGACGCGAAGGGTTAAAGGCTCTTTGAGAGAGGAAAAAGCGGTAATACCAAGACGCGACCAAAAGGTTTCTCGAGATAGTGTGAAAAAATATTTAAAGGACAATGACTAATCCGCTCCGCGCGCGCGTTGTGTTACACGCGACTAGGTGTTACTTATTTATTATAAATGTACACATTCTTCAACTTTTTCCTTCACATTCCTTCCGAGTTTTTCGGACAAATATCGAAAACTTAAAAAAATCACTGAATAATATAAAAATATACAAAATTTACAATTATATTATAATATTTCAATTATAATAAACTAAAAATTCTGTTACTTACTAAACACAGTCTTAGGAAAAGTAAATAAAAGTGTATTTTAAGAATACAACAAATGTTCTTGTTATTCTAAAAAAATAAAGAAAGCGTTGCGTATGTACAGACATAATTAAACAAACTGCTTGAAATTACATAAATGAAGTAAAAATATATGATGCTCGCAAATAATTATTTGACAAAAATGTTACATATACCTACCCATAACGTAGGAATGTACATAATGTAGCGTAAGTTTTGCAAAATAAGATATAAAAAATAATTATTTTACCTACTTTTTAAATAAAACATATCTATAAGCGTACATAAAGGATCACACGTGTTAATATGCTTTTCAAATCTACACAGAAGCATAGAAATAGTTGACCGATAAAAGAAAAATACAAGATATTATTTTATAATATTAAAAATATAAATTTTGAGGTTTAATTTTACCATAAATACTCAATAGAATTAATAAGAATATGTTATTTGATGTTGAATCGAGGTACTTATTTCGAGGGTAGTCGCATTGCACGCGATAGGCTGTAAAAGAAAGTACTTATCGGTATTATTCACGCCCGTTCCAGATCTTATACGGGTGCATTTACGCCGTCGGTGCGCAATTTCGGTGCGCGACGTGTAAATACGAACGTGTCATTGGACAACAATATACCCGTGGGATTCGGATCATCACTCCAGTGTCAACGACCACACCGTTCATTCCGCAGGGTCTTTTTCGACGCTATTTCGTGGCCGTGCGATGAGTAAATTATTGCTAAACGGTGGACCGGCGGATGTCAAGATGCGGGCTCGGCTCGGGTGGTCGTGGGATCTACTAACGAAAGCAGGGAATTACGGAATAATATCGAGTATTGTTTCGATGAGGAAATATTATTCAATAATCATATTTTTATCAAAACAAAAATTCAACTATGAATTGATAAACGTACGTGCGCACTCCATGTACCGAAAGATCTCGTGTGAAACTTTTCCTTATCCCATATACATATGTATATCAGGATTATATCAGTTGAGCGGCTCGATCATGAATCTTCTTCTCTAGCATAAACTCGTGAAAAATGAGAAAACTTGATTGACGAGTTTAATATTTATCAATGAAATTTTTCACTTTTCACGAGTTTACGCTGGAGGAAAAGATTATATGTACATATGTATAATACTAGAGAAGAATTATAACTAGAATGTTATTAACTCGAAGAGTTATCTATAATCGAGTGTTTAGATGTAAAATATAGTTTACAGTGACCGAATAATATTTCACAAAACTGACATTAGAAGCACAGTTGTACTAAATATTTTATACTATACTCTTCGGTTCACCAAAGTGAAATAAATCATAAAATATGGCTGTATAAGTCAACTATCTTATTATTAGAATAAGATTAACTTTTTCCTAACCGCTCTTTCACCACAACTACATTTCATATATAAATATAACTTTTTATTTATTACAAAGTATCAAAAATTGGAAACTGATGAAATTTAAGAGTATTGAAATATAATATAATAGTATATAGTAAAGACACGAGTAAAGACATGAGAGTACAAGAAAACTCAAACATTCAATATACACACGCACAAGATTCAATTACATATCGGTCTCTAGTTAAACTTATCAACATCAAAGGTCATTACCTTAAAATGATTCAGAGGATTAATTCTCCCACGCGTTTAATATTTTTTTTCGACGCATTTTTAAAGAAGGGTTACATAATAATACTTGACTCTTCTCCAAATGTGTTACATTCATTGTCAATTTACACTCACGCACGACCTTGCTTCTGTGTGAATAGCAGAAGCTAAATGCGATTACGATCAACCAGCGATACCGGCACGGGTGTGAGTATCATTGTCGTAATAAAGCGAAAGCGCCAGATTCACGTCGAGTGACACGTGGCGATTCGTATCCGAGGACAAAACTGATATTGTATTGTTACATGCCACGTGACTGCCACTTAATAAACGTATACTGCATCTCTATCAGTTGACATGAGTTTACCTTTCGAAATTCTCGATTGATATCATTTTTTCAGGATTGCATTTTCTCGAAAGTATTTTCATTTTTACCGATGACCTCCATCAAATTAATGCTTCCTTAATTTTAAACAAAAATTGGAGGTTTTCAAGGAAAAGGAAAGTGCGAGCGTGTGTAATTGAAAATATCGACTATGTAACTAATTGTAAAACTAATAATATTAAAATTCAACGCATCGAGATCCGCTTCATTGACGCCTTATTTCCTTGCTGAGTACTCAATATCGAGAGTCCAACACCGAAATTTGTATATTCGTGAAAATTGAAAATTAGAAAAGCTCTGTTACGACCTCGGAAAATTTATCTTATTTATGAGATACCGAATCTATTCTCTTTGTAATTGCTGGAAATCTATAGGCAAAATTAAAAAATGTAATAGCTCATTTGAAAGAAATTTAATAAGCTTTAAGTTGCTGAAATGTAAAATTTAATTCAATTATTATTTTGTCTGAAAATTAGAAAAATGTGAAAAAGAGCTTTATGTGAAATGGAAAAAGTGTGTTCCTAATATGAAATATCCCGAGAAATGGCTAATAAAAAATGCAAGCTAAATCAGTATTGCAATTAGAAAATCTTATTAAATGTTTCTAAAATACAAATGTAATAGAGAAGCTTTAAAGGAATGAATTGAAAATTCAATTTCACAACATTCTGCTTTTAACATTTTGAAAAAAAATCTTTTCAACTACGCTTCTTCCCAAGTAAGCTGAAATAAAATATTTAGAGCTACACGGAGCGTCAACAAACTAGTAAACTAAAGTGGATCAACCTCGAGTTGGGAAACAAGACACCGTGGTCCGTAAGTCGTACGTGCACTATGAGGGGGTGTCAATTTGTTCGGCGGAGGCCAGGTCGTCCCTGTTTGTTTCCAGGAGAGCTTTATTTGTAGTACGCAAGGACCGCGTCCGACGACCGTCGAGGGGTCGACGCGGCGGTCAGGAGAAGCAGAAAAGTGGACGCCTCGCGTTATAACGACGTCCTGATGCCAGTTTCTTGTTTCAGCAACAGGAAAAAAGGACGATAACGAGGTGAAGGCAACCGACTAGTGAAACACCCGATTCACAAAGCCGAGAAAACAGGACAACGTTGTGCGCGGCTTTTGCGTCTCGCTACAAAAATAAGCATCCGTATCTGTGTTCGAATCGGGCTACGCCCTTGCGAGGAAAATGTGGAGAGTTAGTACGAAATTTAATAGTTGGCAAGACATAACATTTTTGTAATACAATTTTTTTTACTTTTCATTTTAGTTGTCGTGAAAATAATCCAATATACTATACATATGTAAGTGTATTAAATATTAGTGCTACTCACGAGTTCTGACAAGTATATGTGTAAGTCAATGCTTTTTTCATCCGTTTTTCGTAAAATTGATGAATTCTTACCAACTTTGTAAGCTTTTTACATATTTTAAGAAATCAATATTTTCTGCAATATTTTTTCTTTTATATAATATATGTAATATAACAAAATGAAAATCTGCTATTGCTACGATTACAGCAAAAGAAAATCATCTTTTTTTAAATTGTGTGATCGGACACGGAAATTATCCTGTACCCTGATCGATTATCGATTTCAATAAAGAAATAACCTGAGAATGACGAATGGCAATCGAGCAATATAAAATCCTAGCTGTTTCGGATGCCGCAAAGAGACAAATCATTTACTGCGGTGCGAGGAAGAGTGTTGGTCAGGGGACAGAGAGGCGAACAGTAGATGGAGGGCGAAGAACAAGGGTAGCAAAGCACGTGCGTCGTGTTACGTGTATCGAGTGCAACCGGGAGATGCATCCCCAACAACAAGGGCGACAACACGCTGCGCGTACAAAATGCGACATCCGGACCGATCAATTCCCAAGCTTTATCATGAGCGACATGTAACCCATTTGCCTCCCTCTCCCGTAGCGCAAGCGTGTCCCTCGTTTGTTGAAGAAAGGGCGCTGATTTTTTACGCTTAAATTCAAAAAGTCTCTTCTCATGGCTATATTATTCAACTTTCAGTTAGTTGTTTACTTGTGCGCCATCGCATATTTTTCAAAATGGATGCATTTAACGTGCATCAACATATGTAGCGATATTTACTTATTAAAATATTTTATTGTACTAGTAAATACTCGTGTGGGATACCACATAAATATTTCAATAAATACCTTAAATTACAGTAAAAATTTCTAATTGTCGTAAAATTAGCGATAAAGTATAAATATTTTTATTATTTTATATTGTTAGAAATTAAATTGTAATGAGAAAGAATATCTAGGACGTGTGTTACCCAATAGATGTTGAACAATGCAAAAAAAGTTAATATCCTAGATTTAGCAAATATTTCAATGAAAGTAAATATATAATTGATTTTCGTATCAAATTTCACCGAGTTCCAGCGTTCATACTCTTGTGGGAGATCTCTACAATGTTGTTTGCCTCAAAACGAAGGAGAGATGCAGGAGGTGGTTCTCCAGGGGGTGCGAGAGGTGAGAAAGAGAAAGGGGGGGGCTTTTACCGCGACTGCTGTAACAGCATCACTGTGACGCGAGACGCGCGTATCGGTAATGTAACCAATCACGAGACGTAGCTCCGTCTGTTCGCAAGGCCTGGTTGCCGTTGGCTGGTAGATCTGGCTACGGTCTGCACGAGAGAGTTATCCCGGACGAGCGGAGTTAGTTTGGACTCGGGTCCGCGTAACGAGGAGTTTAATGACATCGTCGACGTCCACGTCGGACACGTGGACGCACCGAGGGTCGGCATCTCTCTTCTATTTTGATGTCTCCCCGGCCTGCGAGATTCTCTTCTGGACACGCGTCTTCATTGCCGAGGAACTCACTCATCCTCTCGTTAGATTTGCGCTAGTGTTGCGACAAGATCGCGACTCCAGATAATACGTAATACACACAAATCTCACTGATATAACTCGATACATTGTGATCCATATTTTACTTAATGATTATTGAGCAAACTGTTATATCCTCATATTAAAAATTGACATTTTAATACAAGCATCAGCATACAATGCAAGTTAAGCTTATTATTACAGAAATATTATACGTATTTTTCTCGTTACAAGAAAATAAATAGCGCAAAATGGAATTAAAATGACTTGTTTACTCGTTAAACTGAAACGTGTAATGCTATATTTAACATTTTAATGAAAAACTGTTGGTGTATTTTTACTTGTCACAAGCTCCCCGAGGTTGAATCTCTTAGACAGTGACATAGGCAAGTTCCGATTATGCGTGCAAACTATACCGAGATCAGCGGCACGTGACTGCCCGGTATCCCGCGGCTAAAACAGTAAAGGGATGGACCAAGTGCCACGCGGCTCTTACTGCAGTTGCAAAAATACGTGCATGAGACATGCAGGGAGGCAGGGAAGCCAATGATGCGTGCTTCTCCGAATCGTTAGCATCCAGACTGTTATTTTTGCATTAAAATCACCCCCTCATTGTCAGACATACTTCGTGTTTTCCATGCTCGGACGAGCGATAGTTACGTTAATTGTTCTGGAAAAACGAAGAGGGTTGGATCGAGATTGTGTATCTCCGAGAACGACATAATCAGATGAAATATCATTGTGTTTCGTCACAAATGCGTTAAAGCGCAAACTTGAATCGTTTCGTTTGCACCATTCCGCGTGTTTTTCATAACTACATATCTGAAGACACAAGTTTCTAGTTTCGAGTCTCATTAAAATAATAACTCTTTCAAATTTTGTTTTACGAGCTATAAATTTGAGAATTGGTTAATGAATTTTTAACGGCAATTTCAAGCTACATTCTCAGTTTAAAGGATGCGTGAAACGAGCTCTTTATGAACGACTATACTTGTAAGCATAAACTACATATGTAGTATTCTCTTTAGTCCCCTTTTATCTATCCTTTATCATATAAATATTGAACTTTTAAACTTTTTAATTTGATTTTAAGATAAAATCTGCATTTTATTTAAACAAAATATTAATCTGAGTATTGATGGACAAATAACAGTCATAAACTTAACTTAAACATTGAAGTAACTTAGAGCAGATTAGTATAATTTTTATACCGATTTTCTACAAATATAACTGTATAAAAATAAATAAGCCTTTGACAAATTTTAACTTACATTGCTGCATAGAGGCGTTTATTTTTTGTTAATCAAAGCTTGAGAAAAATGCGCCTCTATTTCGTAGTTCTTGGATCATACACGGATAGGCATTAAATTTAACGATCCCGAGTAGACGAAATGCCACAATGTATTAATCTTTGGAAATTTACGACCTATTTTCCACAAGTCTCTTGACCCGTTTATGAGCCGCGTTTTGAACCACTCGTATAAATGTAATAAATCAGTAGTATAGCCGATCTCGTTATTTCTTCCACGACGGGAAATCGATCGTAAAACTTGATCCGCTGGACCTATAAGCGCGAGTCAAACGAAAAATAGTAAACCAAGTCGTCACGAAACCGATGATTGCACACCTGTATCCCCCATTCAACGAAAACATCCTAAGTACGCTGTTTCTTTCGAAAAGCAATGCTACGTGCTTCCGTTCGAACTAAAGCAATATAATCCGTATTCTCACTGATGTTTGAAGATAAATGTAACCGTGTGATTCTGGGATTTCTATGACAAGTTCTACATGACAAATGTAACGAATATCAACGCTACATTCAATGCAAATCTTAAAATTTATTATAATTATCAATTAATGTACCTGTATATATCGTACACCTAAATTCTAAACACATGTAGGATGTATATGTATTGTTATAGTTAAATGACAGTACGTTGATATTCATATATGTATAAACAGGCGAACAAAAGAAGAGTATTATGCCATATAGTACGTGCAAAACTTTAGTACGAAAACAATATAAAAGGATATGATAGAGAATATCCCATCTTTATCGTTTTAATTCTATTTTTTTAAAAACACATTCTGTATATTGCTTGAAATTAAGGAAAAAATTCTGATATGTGGTTTTTAAAAACGACCCACACTGGCCAATGTTTTTATTTAAAAACCAAACGACGTTTCGGTCCCTTTTCAAGTAATCTGCAAACGTACATAACTTAGCACTAAATATTTTTTTATACTACTGGCGATATTAAATCTATTTGTGAGTTTAAAAAAATGTATTTCAGCATGTCATAATAGATCTGCCCATACAAAGTTACGTACGATAGATTTATCGAAAACGATTTTTCGCTGTGGACAAAATGGTAGTCGCGCGTCAAAGCTCGTTAGCTACACCCTAAACTTGTCTGTCGACAAAATCGTCAGGTAAAGAGAGAGGGAGGGTGGACAGGTGCGAAAAACCGTCAAGATACATTTGTTAAAGATCACTCGAAAGGCGGTCAGTTTTGCGTCTTGAATGGAACGTGCGCGCTCCATCATTTTGACGATTCTTTCATGTCTACATATATATTTCCCTCTCTGTATTTGTGTTGGGACTCCCGCCAGGAAACACGTGCTAGAAAATTCGGTATCCTAGAACGGTCGCTATTGTTCTCTTTTACAACTGGTTGCATTAGTCAGTAGGTAGCGAAAAGCAAAATGTTCTTTTGCCATAAATTTTTAAACATAATATATATTGAACAATGGAATACGAACCAAGACAGCATGCTAATGTCTAAATGATTTTTACTTTTCAAGCCTATTACGAAAACTAATACCTACTTGAACCAGGGTTTGAACCTGGACCTCTCTCTCTCTCTCTCTCTCTCTCTCTCTCTAGGCGGTCGTCTCACCAATTTGACCACCGTATCAATTCAGGGATAGAAAAGTTGCTTTTTAAAAGTCACTAGTTACCGTTATCAGACAAACTAAACCATTTACTTTTCTAATAGTTTTTTAATAACAAGATAATAATAAAACAATTTTTTATTTTAAAGTTGTAAAACCATGAAAAATTTAGGGAGATAAATTTTCGAACGCTCAAAATGTAAATAAAAAATGTTATTTTTAACGCAATAATTTTAAATTTATCTTAAATATAATAACCCATGATAATAATTGATTATGAATATCGATCGATACCTGAAGATTAAATGTAAGAAAATAATAGTTATATTCTGTAACTAGGTTTGAAATATAAAAAGTAGCTGTAAAAAAAGCAAGTACGTAACCGTTACAGTTACAAAAGGAAAAAGTAACGCGTTATATCTTAATTGTTCGATATCATTTAACTTGACCATTGTTAGCTCCGTGGTGCCTATCTTCGTCTCACACGTTTGCCAAATAGGTTTATAGTCGGGTTAAAGCAAACAGAAGGGAATAAATGATTGAAGAAATTTGAATTACGTTGTAAATAACGAAATTGCGCGATGCGCTCTCGGGCCGCAGAGAAAGGAAGCTCGTCGATTACGATAACATTTGGAATACCTCATTAGGACGATAAAAAATGCGGACGTGCCGCGCCGACAAAAGCTGTCGCGAAGGAGAAGGGGAGGCGTAAAAGTCGGACCCGTCAGCCCTCTACGGGTCAATTACAGCACGAGACAGACCTCCCCCGGAACCGGGGGATCATTATCGCGAAATTGTGCGTATCGTGCACCACCACCTCGATACAGCCCCGTGCGAGCGCGGAATTGGATTTCGAAATGTGAAAATACGAGTCCGCGGGGGGGGATTCGAGGGAGGCGGACGATAGATTCACGTTGTGAGACATCTGTCGGACAACTTAACAACCGCCCGCCTCTCTCACCCCCATGCCGCTACCCCTCGTAAATAAATGGTACAGTGTACGTGTATGCATATTGTGTAGTGTAACGCTGCAGGCTGCGGGACGATACGTCTCATACATCCCCGAGCCACTGGCTGAGACACCCCGCCGTTTCTTTCCGCTGTTACATACCTCTCGCCTTTTTTCCCCCGTTTAACAAACAGACCGCGCTGAATGCGAGAACCGCGGGGCTGGTCACGTGCGTCACATGTTTTCATCGTCATCAACGCGTGGCTATCGTTTGCGCCAAGCGATTACTGCATTTTTCTCGCATAATTAAAACGCAATGTGCCTTTTTCTCCTCATTTAATTGTACCAATCGTAACGTTTGCAACGATTCGAGAAAACGCCCCGCGTACAGCTCGTGCGCACGCAATTTTGCATACGTGCGCGCAGATGTGTCCGACATATTATTTGTATGGACGGTGCAATGGAACTGTCTCTGTGTGGACACACCGTGCGTCCACACGATTTCACTCGGTGCTCTATTTAGCGCTTGTTAGCGGCGACAATGCCACGCAGCTGATCCCCTTAACGAGGCCGAGGCTCGCATTGTGCGAGGGTGTAAAGCTCCGCGCGTGGCCTGTGTGTGCCCGCGCGGCATAAGCATGCGTCGGAGACGCGCCGCGAACAAACGAGACCGATTACCATTACATGTTCTTGGAAAAGCTGCAAAAATAAGTGCGGAGCGAATGCGCTTGCGCCTCGCCAACACTTGAACTTTATTTTCATTATCCATTTCTATCTACATACCCGTCACTGCACAAGTGTCCGTGTGCTTGACGGTCCAAATACAATATATGTACGCGCGAATCCATATATGCCTTTTAGCAGGCTTGGGAAAGTTACTTAATAAAATGTATATCTAGTTGCAGTTAGACTTTTCTCAAGTTAGCAATTCTGTCAAGTAACGCGCGTTACTCCAAAAGTAAGGATTTTGCACTTACTTTCTTGCAGTGAAAATCAAAATATCCAATCTGCATTTGAATTGTAAGTAAATGCAAGGCCTGATGCGATCTCTGTGGGGGTTTAAAATAGTTACAAGTAACAGAAAGTAACGAATTACTTGCCAACCCTTTTATACGTACTTTACATCGAGATCGAAATGCATTTCGACGCAAGTGAAAAATGTATTTCTCGCGGAATGTATAATAATAAGTCTACGATTGTTATCGTAATGCATAAAAACATGTACATTTTTGCTGCTTTGGCATCAAATCGGATGAGAGTCACATGGCAATTAATTGAGAAAAGTATACAGCTGACATGAAAGAAAGATACTGATTGCCATCCAAATTCCGGATGTTAAAATTGACTTGTACAAACTAATTAGTTTCCGTTTCGTGTATTTATATCGAAATGTGTTTACTCTAAAAGCTGGTTGTGTCTTTTTATCTCTTTCTCGCATTCCTTTTATCTTTCGCTCTCTCACGGTAAGGGAAGAAATTTCTAAAAACAGCGAGCCTAACCAGTCAGTTTTCACCTGCAAAATCGAATAAAGCATGGTTCGTGCGACTGTGATGAAAAAGGAGCTAACCAGTTTTCTTTTACATTAGTATAATCATGCAATCCAATAATATTTTTATTTCACATGGAGATATTAATCAGAAACTTTCTTCTTTCTTACCGCTCTTTACTGCAAACTTGTTTGAAAATTTGTACCGTTATTAGTTACGGTAGATGTACATATATGGTAGACATAATGAATTGATTAACTCGGACGAATTAATTTTTTATTGTATTTTAAGAGATATCAATTAATTTTGTGTTAACTCGTATAAGTACTCCAATTTTTGAAAAGCTGGTTATTTGTCTCTAAAATGCTCTGACTGTTTTGTTTAAAAAAAATATGTACATCAGTTCTGCAAAATGGTTTACCCGGGAGAATATCCTTAAAGGGAGATATGAGAAACTGATGTGTCCTATTATGAGGATGCTCTTTTGGGATATATCCATGGAGCTTAAAAAATGTACTTGGAAGGCTAAACCCGAAAGAGAAAACGTCTCGTTTTCCACACAAGGTGGACCGTATCTTTATAACGAAGACGCGGTCATAGATCTGAAGGATTTGTCTTGTCGGCGACGACATGTAAAACACATTTGGAACACGCGTGTTATATATCTGTTCCGGTGTCTAACAACAGAAGAGAGTTCTATATCGTACATGCGACAGTTTTGGAGCTGCTAAATAATGATTTCCTCCGAAAACGATTTTCCCCCAACTTTTACTGTCAGTTTCGCTCTTTCCATAGAAAGAGAGGGATATTATATTTTTTATATGTAGTAATTTGAGTGTTTACCATTACTCACGTGTACGTATTAAATCTGATTTCAGGAATATTGAAAACATTAAGAACAACAAGTTGGAATATGGCGGGCTGTTGAAAGGTGATAATTTGCAAAATAATATTAACTTAGAAATTTATCTAACAGATACTTGTGCGTAAAGGCGCCAGTTGCAAAAAGGCGGGAAATGGATGACTCACGCAAGAAATTACGATGTAAATACAAATACCTAAGACGTGTCCAAATACTCGTTTATACTTAATTTATGATCGCGAGAGATTATTTACTCAATACATGTAAAACACATCAGTGAAAATATATCAAACACTTTGAAAGTCTCTAGAACTCTACAAATGGATGCACATTAATAATAAATTTCATTATCGTGACTGTTAATAAATAAGTAATTATCTTTTTATTTTAATGAATTCCATTGGTGAGTTCAATCTTTCTGCAATATCTGCAGTTACCTACGTAATCCATTATAACTCGTTGAACATGAATGATGGAGACTAGACATTATCGTCCTACGTATAGGAGGGCGACGCACGAGACATGTGAAAAAGAACCGCAACGTACATGCAAGTGCGACTCGCTTTGAATACGCTTCCGATCGCCGTACCTGCTGAGAATCGACGATTCTCCCCTGCCTAGAAACATTTTTTACCAACGCTCTTACTCTCGTATTCACGTTTTATGTTATACATTTTCAATTAAACAAATTTGTTATTTGTATTTTACGTGATCTAACTATTTCATTTGATAAATAAATCAGTTTTGCATTTCTTTGCCTATCGTTTTACAACGGATCCGACATCTCGACGAACAGACTCGATATTTTTACTCGTGTCGTAAAATTAACAACGCAACTTAAATTGACTTTGCACTCTTCAACCAACAAATGCAATCATCATTTTTTTACCAATATCTTATTAACATAACGATATTGGCCAAACGAGCGATATGAGATCAATGGGAATTGTGTGAAGAGAATACTTGAAAAGGGTTCAAATCCGGGACCAAAATGTCGTTGGTTTTTTAAATAAAAACATTGGCCAGTGTAGGTCGTTTCGAAAAGCTATATCATTGGTGACATATTAAATCTAAAATTATTAGGCTACCTCCAGTTGGTTTTAGTGTTCTCGTTTGTCTTTTTCTCCTTTTATAATGTAAATATAGTACAAATAGATTAATAGTATACGCTTAGTATTGTTATCAAGCTACAAAGAATCAAATATATCTCAAAGTTGTGAAGATTTTTTCCAAACAATCGTTTAAAATTTGTATCGCTTTATGAGATTATCTAATTTTATAATGAATAATAATAAGCAACGATGAATTAAAATAAAAAAGAGAGATGTCCAGGTTCAAACCCTGGCTGAGGTAATATTTTTCGCAATAAATTTTTAAGTATGAAATATTTAGACACTAACACCCTGTCATGACTCTTAGTCTCTTATTCCTTTCAATTTGTGTTTATCACATTTTGAGCCAGGAATTTTTAAGTAAAAATATCGTTATAATGAAATTCCTTTGCTTTTTCTTTAACATACGTAAAGCCATTTTAAGGCTTTATATTTCTCTCCACAATAGATCGAACAATCAAACAGATAAAAAGAAGAAAGCAGAAACGTTTTTATCTTTCTTCCAACTAAAAACTACATACCTACTTGTACTCCTGCTGCGCCCTAAATTGTAGAGGAAGTTTTTGTCGCTAAAAGCGAGAGCTCATCTTTACATCGAATGAATCACACTCGTCCTAAACGTTAATGTACATACAATTGTGGACAAAAGAAGTATCTTCATCCCTCACCGTTCAAAACCAATGCCTCGTTAAGCTATGAATAGAAAATTTCCTGCTGTGAATGGGAAAAAAACCGGAAATAATGGCCAACAGTAGTCAAGATGTCAGTAACAAAATACTTAAATATAAACATGCAATATTTCTTAGATTGTAAGAAATAATTGTAACGAAATTGAGTGAATTACTCTATACACTATACCAGTTTGAGTTTACGTCTCTTACAACTGTATTTTAAGTTTAAGTTTGTTAAAAAATAGCATCATGTGTGTGCTAATGTCCCTGCCCAGGTAGCCAGCTGATGTCACTTGTTGTCATTTTGATGTCAAAATGTCGTCAAAAATGTCATTTTGACGCCGCAATGGCGACAAGTGCCGTCAGCTGGCTACCTGGGCAGGAACATTGTTCCGATCCCCATAAGGCTCCGATTGATATTAGTAACGGGGAAGTTTGAAAATAAATCATAACTTGTAGAGACGAATATGGTGATGTTTTGCAGCATTCCAGTACAGGTTAGTATTTATACTTGTAATATTCTGACACGTAGCGATGTGGAACTTGTCGCGTTGTCATCAGAATAAAATGCTTTTTTTGACATTGAGCTAAACTAATGACAAGATCTTACTATACATAATACATATACAATATATGTATGTGTGTGTGTGTATATCAGCGATGTTATTTATGCCGACTCTAAATTGGTTGTCAATTTACAGTTAAACACGTGTGTTTACTTAGTGAACTTTACTAAATCGATTATAACTCAGGAGCTAATTCACAAAACCCAAATTTTCTCTTTTATTGTTAAAGGAAAGATTAGGAAAACACGCTTGTGTTGACATAATAAAAACAGCGTTGACATAAAGTAGATAACAACACTATAAACGTTTGTTTGAAAACCTGAACCCAAATTGGTGAATTATTTTATAGATTATAGCTATATAAAAACATTATTATCGTTTGAGGAAAACAATCATAAACTTGAATGTAAAGATAATCTTATAATGCGAGTTATTTGATTATTACTATCCGCATGCACTGCAGACTATCACGGGAAAACTCATTATGAGATTAATATTGTAGTTTTCTAAGGGTGCGTTCGGGGAGCTGACTACTAACGCTATTTAACGCTGAAAGAGTCATTCTATCCTCGTGTTGCTCATTGCATCAAAGATATTGCGTCATATTCGTCAAAGAAAGATAGATGACATTTTTAGCGTTAAGAGCGAGCTCCGCGATCGTACCGTAAACCAGGAAACTATCTTTATTATTGATGAATTATTATTGGCATTCAGTTGCCTATACAATTTCTAAAACTATGCCATTTCTGCGACTCTGACACTTTATTAATGCGAAGTTAGGGACAACCCAAACAGTGATTTGTAACGAAATATTCCCCTGAGGAATGCCCTGCTGTGAGGAAACTAAACAGCTTTAGCGCATCTTTAAACCTGATCGATTGTGAGTAAGGGCGCCTTTAATATTAGTCGCCAGAAAAGAACTGATTATCTGCTCACAATGAAGTATCATCTTGGGGTCGTGCTTAGGCGCGTGTCAGTAGAGGACCGCTTAGCAAAAAACCTCTCAGCGTGAAGGTCCATTTTACCACAAATATATAGCTCTACGACATTTTGTTCAACAAAATCTGAGCTAACCTTGCAGCCTTCATTCAGCTACTCGAGCATCCCATTTCTTTTTCTATAGAAATAATAAATCTTGGACAAAAGAGAGTACCATGATATCTAAGAACGTAATAAGAAAATTGTACATCTTTTTATACACACATATTGTGACCAGCCTGTGTACATACAAACCATATGTGTCTGATCTGAGAGTCCTATTCACATCTACAATACGCATGTACTGATATCATCGTTGCTACCGTTACCGTTATTTAAAAATACATTTGTAAATAACTTGTTTTCGATGGCACAACGGTGACGTTGGCAATGATGATATCTGGTGGCCAATTCTGTATTTTGCACTATAGTGCTAAAATGCCTCGTCTCTTTCTAACTGTCATTCCACTTTAACGGCCCAAAAACTATGCTTATCTTTAATCTCTTTTTTTCACAGTAAGTACACCGTACAATGAAATCATTTGTTTTTAAGTAAGCGTTTTCTACACCGTTCGAATGGCGTTTATCATTGAGGCTTACCTAAAACAAAAATGAAAAAGATTCTTAATCTATTATACATATATGAGTGTCGCTATGTTTCAAACCTCAATTAAGAATTTTTATTTAAAAATAACAAAACAGTTTAAAAAAAGTTTGAAAATTTGAAGATAAGCATAGTTTTTGGGCCGTTTTAGTATATTTTCATTATCTTGCAAGATGAATCACCTCCATTGCATGCGCATTTTAGACAAATAGCTTTACCTTTCCCTTTTGTACAGATGTTGGACATACGATCGGTACTTGATTCTTTCCCCATGTATTGTACAGCGTATGTTCTACGCATGATGTCCCAAGTAGAACAAGTTAATCACAAGAACGTCAATGTGACATTAAAATGATGAATTTTACGTCATAAAATGATCGACATCAAGATTTACTTAACAATGACTGATTTATGACATGCTGTTTTACGATATTCGTGATGTGTATAATATATTATTACAGATTACATGATCATATATATTATGTTTATCTTATACTACTTGAATTGATTTTTAATATGTAATATTAAATGATCTAAAGCGATTCGTGAGCGAAGCAGAGATTGATGTAATGAAGGATAAATTTACGCTCGAGTTTGCGTTCTAATCGTGCCGCGAAATGATCGGCGGCCACCATGGATCACCTAGCCTACTGGAATTAATCAACGACGGAGCATCAAAGAGTAGTAGACTGCCCACCAAAACGGTTTGTTTATCGTCGGCCTAGCGGCAGGCTGTGCGGGCTGATCGTTCGCTCTTTCTCCGTCAGAAATCATCCATTCAGATACCGCCAGTCTGCGATGCTTCCAAGAATCTCGGATGTTTCTAATCGGTCCACCAACTGACACGCACCAGCTCTTCTTTTACCAAAAACTTTGGTCCTTGCATTTCGTGTGAACGATCTTCTTCCGATTAAATTGTTTAATTTCTAAGGATAGACTTGGTCACGTAACAATACCTTTTACCAAAGTTATAGTCCCATAAAAATAAGATAACGTAAGATAATAAAGGTAATAAAATATATATACTTGTGCACGCCTCTTTGGCTGTGCAAATCTACCACTTATATATTGTTAGTTACAAGTTAGTGAGCAATTTTTCACTTGAATCTCTGCCAGTGAAAATACATTTTAATAAGTCAGAATAAAGTTGAATTCTATTTTAGACACATGTTGGTTTATAAATTATTATTATTTTACATATATACTAAAAGTTTATAATTAAAAAAATCAAATTTGTACAAGGCTTAACGAAATTATACAAAAAAGGTCCTTAAAACCTATAAACTGATCCATAATCTCTCGTTTGGATGAAATTATCCGGCGGAAACACCGACGAGAACATTACGAGACGATAAAATATGTAAATGACATGCGATAAAAAAGTGCATGAATGTTATTGCGCCGAGAGAGTTTCACTTCTCTCGCGACGGCTCCTCAACTCTCCCGGCTCCTCGGCGTTGTGTAAACACCGAATGTACGTCTAGTTAGTTTACACTTTGTTTTAGAGATGTTAGCCAAACACGCGCGCTTCGCTTTGAGCCGCCGCGCCGCCGTTGCCACCAGCCGCGGCTTACGAATGTAAACCCACATCGTGGCCGAGAATATTTTTTTGGGCTTTCGCACACACGCACGCGCGCGCGCGTCGTCACGCACAAAACGGTAGCGTGTAACTGTAGCACGAGCGTGTAGACCGTGGGGTGAAGCGGCCGAGCCTACTCTCGTCTGAGAAAAGATGAAAAAAGGGGATCGACGCGGCGCAGCGTGGCGAAACATGCGCCTCGTTCTCAACAGTTTTTCTGAATGAAAGTATCCGAAATGTGTTTTATATAGAATGTACGAAGGAGGTTAATAACACCTCCGTCTCGCATCTATTATTATGTGCGGTTCGTCAAATCTCTCCGATTTCACGAAAAATATCAGCATTTTATTCCAACTGATTTAATTATAGGACTCTAATTCTCTAATTTGTGTGCAAAATATACGTATACCAACACATATAGTAAATATACTAATGATAGTATAATTATTCTTTTATTATAATTATGCTCGTGTAATTGAGACTTTTAATACTTTGGAAAAAAATGCTTTGTACTTAAATATGAATAAAAATAAAAAGCAAAGTGAAAAACACACACAATGTGTATATATATGTATATATATTTCTTTATAAACAGTGTGCTTTAATTATGCTGCGATTCTTTAATTTATCTTAAGCCTCATATCAAATATTCATTTTAAAGTTAAGTAATACAGAATTAGACATTAATAATTACTTTTTATTGCGGCTCGTGTGAAATTCTCGGTAAAGCAAACTGGGTAAAACTTGGTTAACTAGACGTACTCAGTAAACCGTCGTGTTTAAGTTTATTTACATGTCGCTCTTTTAACTGATGGTCGGTAAAACACTCGTCGCCAATCGCTACTCGACTCAAGACGCTTCGTCAAAGTATAGATACGAGTGTAAAGGTTTCTTTAACAAGATTAATATGCCGTTTAAAAAATTATTATCTTGGCGCATTATCTGAATAATTAGTCCCTTGTTACGCCATCCTAACGCAATAATATTAATAAATGAAGAAATTTGTCTCGTATAAACTATGTACAAATATCTCACGTGTGTATGTATGTTGGAATAATTTTTTATTACTAATATTTCTTTTTACTTTTACTTTGATGTACTACTTATCATTGTTTATTACATTAAAAAATTTGTTAGAAGTAAAGAATGCCATAAATTTTAAAATATTTTTAATTATTAAATTTATTGAATTTTTAAAAACCATTTGAGCCTTGAAAAATAAATGTAAATAATAAGCTATTTCTCTTTGAAATGTTACTATCAAATGAAGAAATTCTATTATCAAATAGATTCGGTAAATATCGTTACCAAAATTAATTAAATTGAACGAACCGCTTACATTTATCTATTATCATAATTGGTCAAGCCGAAATAACTACATTATCTTCTCAATTTAATTAGCTTAAACACTAATAATTATGTAATCGGTCGACGATAAAAATAGAACACAGTACTTCCTATTATACAAGTGTACAATTGAGCTTCAACTGTTTATCTTTAATATATTTTTTTTAATAGAGATGAAACAACTTAAAAATATAGAAAAATGCAAATTTCTATTTGTATTAGTAGTCATCTTATTGATTCTACTAGACTTAAATTTGTTCGTAATTCTGAAATAGCTAATGAGAAAAGTATCACACCCACTACAGAGTACGGAGCAAATGATTTCCTGTTTGGTCTACTACTATCGCCCTTTCAGATTGTCGTGATCGTGACAACTTTATTCCTCGTTTCTTCTCGATGTCATTCCTTCATTGAACCGGTGGCCAGTTATATATCTGAAAGGCTCCTTTCTCGAGAGCCGGCATATATTCGCATAGCGGTTATTGTGTCGGCCGACTTTATAGAAGGCAAAATCATACAAAACCAACTCATCGGTGGCTTCTTCTTTATCCAATCATCCACGTATTCACGCCCCAGGAGTTGTGCTCTCGTACCTCCTCCACTGGCTATTCCGGATGAATCCATCACCTCCTTACTCCTCAGGGGTCGTGTAATAGATGCCGCGTGCGAAGGATACAGGATATCTTCGAATGAATTTCACTCATGTTCTCATTTCCAGCTGTTGAAACGAATTCGCAGGTGCGGATTGTCATTTCTTCAGGTTGGGATTAACACTTTACGGAAATTTTCTCGGCAAAGGGAAGCATTGAACCATTTTTTTTTACTTTGCAAAATACATATTTTTGACGAATATTTTTCAACAGAAATGTTCTACATAATTGTTCCTCTCTTTAAGGAGATACACAACAGATACAACATTTAAATTTAAATTTTATTCATTCCCTTCTAGATCTTTTGCTATGTGACTCGATTAAATACTCGACATGCGTTAGTATTATAAACTGAATAAAATTAAAATTGTAAAAGAACAGATATAGTAGTCATAAAAGAATTGTTCGAGATGTTATTCAATGAAAGATCCTTATTAAATACCATATAACTTGATGATAATCTGTGCCATAAATTAATCTTGTCGATATACCGTATGTGTAAAATTTGGCAATAGAATTATTTCTCTCTCTCTCTCTCTCTCTCTCTCTCTATCTTTACATATTGCACTTATGAATTAACGCCCAGGATGTCGAAGACAGTGCTTCGTTGTACCAAAGTGCATGAAGAAAAGCAGATCTCTTGGAATATCATCTACTATGTGTACGTGTATCAGATTACGAGCCCGTCTAAAGACCCTAGCATTCGTTACAAAAACACACTGTTCCACATAACCATTGGCAATTTTGCTTTCAAATCGTTTGCCACTAGGTTTCGAAACGTAGTAGGGATAACGTCAAATGGTGTGTATTTGAGAAATTACAAGATAAGTCGCTTTAACGTTCTAAAGATAAATCCAGACATGAACCTATTAATGTGTATATTTTATTTTTGTCACACACATATACTTACACACACGAAATGTTATATAGTTAAAATCATATAAAGTAACTTTTGTAATACATAGCCGCATTATTTTTATATTGTAATATGAGTTACGAATAGATGTATAGAGAAAAGTTTCCTATTATATGAGATAAACTCTTAATATGATAGCGGAGTTTCTGCTAAATTAATAAGACATTATCTGTGGGTTCCACCATAAATTTATTGCCCTTGAAGTTAAATTTGTTTAGTGGAAAATTCATTGTTAGATGGTATAATCGTTGCGAAAAAAGTTTTGTGATTGAATTTGGGTATTGAAACTCTGCTATCTCATATTAGAAGCCCATCTCGTAATAGGGGACTTTCCTCTAATAAATATTTGTAATAAACATTTCCTTATTTTATCAAGTACGTTATTAATTAGGAAAAAATCTCCAATGTCGTAAAGATGATCCAATCTGAAATTAATGATGCGCTATAAATATTGATACCGGTCGCGAACGTGACGATGTATATAAACCCCGCGAAAAAAACCCGCGTCACACTATCCCTTTATCGATGTAACCGAACGCCAATTATCGACGCCTCCAAGCTGCGAAAGGCGAAACCTTATAGCTCAGCCTTCTATAGCTAGATTTATATTACGCGTATATGAGCAATGGAAATCGGACCATTAGTAGCAACATTTTTATGTCGTCTTACGCATGTTGCGATCTGCGACTTCAATATTTTTATTATACACGAAACATATTTCAACCGCAAATTAATGAAGATAGGAATTAAATTACAAAACTGAAACGACACACTTTATTATTATCGCATCTCTTGGCAACAATAAATATATTGTTAAGAATTAACAGCGAATGGTAATTTAACATAATTTAATAAGACTTATTAAAATATACACAATATTAACACATGCGCTATGCATCTCGCGCAAATAGAATGTGATTAAATTAAAAGGTGCGATTAAATCAAAAATTACATAATCGTATATGTATAATAAATCGTATAATAACAACTATATTCTATTATTCATACCATTCATATTTATATTACTCAAATTAAAATACGGTACGTAAAACCTTTCTGTATTTTTATATTAATAAAGGAAATGTATAGAAAATTTTTAATTCGTACGTATTTATAAAAAACATTCATTACTCTGATTTTTCACTAGGTCACTATATCTGTAGCACTTGATTCAAATTATAATATTATGTTACTATATGTAAGTAATATATTTTTTTCTAATTTATAGAAATAATGTATCAAGAGAGACGGTAGTGTCTCGCGCCAAGTATAAGCGTATCTTTACGCGAGTACGCGATCTGAGAGGCCCTTAGATTATTGGATCTCAATAACCGCTGATCTGATCGACTTCTAAGTAGGCTCAATCTATAGCAATTGAGTGCAATTTACATACTACAAGTGTTTTTATTTTTTGTCTACATGCCCTACAAGCGGAGATATCGCGATGCAAAGATGAACATGTCGAAAAAAAGATGTAAGAAATGTCATCATCAAGCTTGTAGGCTTGTGAGTGGGGTGTGGTAGTATACTGTTCGCTTTTTTGACACTTTAGCGCTCGTAATTACTAGCGCGGTAGGAGACCTGCACGTATAATAGCTCACTCAGACTCGACGCGATGATCAATGAGCGATAATCCAACGAGTGTACAGATTTTATGGGAAAGCGTACTGCTTTCCTATAAAGACTGCACGCTCATTGGACTATCATCTGAATGAGCCATTAGGCGTAGCCTCGGATAGTTAGGGGCTTTGACACTGCATGGCGCACTATACACAATAAACAAATCTTTATTTTTATCATTAACAAGATAAATTATTATATAACGTTAAAGTGGGAGATTTTAATTTCACGGGCAAAATAGTAATTTTTAATTTGTATTATACGTACTAAAAATAGATAACTCTATCTAATTTAAAGTTTAAAATTAATAAAAAATTAGATTTGTCCATATTAAATAGTTTATTCTGCAGAAAAGCACGCTCACATACATACTTTCAAACACAATCGGGCGCGACCACTGTCAACTGAAGGTTGGCACTACGGAGGAGGTATTTTCCTACCAGATGATTACGCGAATGGTATCATGATCGGATACATCGCAGAAGTTGCCGGACATTGAGTGAATTGAATTAGTTAGTCGGACGACATTCTATAATCCATCTTTTGTGCGTGCAAATATTGCCTTTCTTTCGTCACGGCAGCTGCATTAGAACCAATCGCTTCATAGCCTCCAACGAGTAATCTCTTTTTCAGCGCTTTGTCTGTCAATTATCTTTATCAAGGCTAAGTGTCTAGTGTGGCCCACAGACCGAACTTGTTAGCAGTATGTCAATACTATCTTAAACTGTTTAGATTAATACAGTACAACCTGATTTCTTAGGTTACGCCAATTTTTCTCACCTCTCTCCTCTTCCTTAGTTTCAATTATTTTATATTCTATTTCCATGTGATAGAGAATTTTTTTATTCAGTTTCTCTCTTCTCTCTCTGTTTCTCCTACCTCTCTCTCCTTTCTCTTTCTTCAAGTTACAAACACAAACGATATATTAAATTTTATTATATTATAAGTTTATGATAACAATCTCTATTACAAATTTTATAATATAATTAAAACACTCCATAAT